>NW_008605996.1:0-3713 GCF_000691845.1 Merops nubicus
TGCGGCGCCGGCCGGGGCAGCGCTCCCCAGGTTGCTCTCGAGAGAAACCCTTCGGCTAAAGCTGCATTAGCCCGCCGGAGCGGGTCATACAGAATGAGATGCATAACGCCCCTTGAAAAACGAAAAGATTCCTAATGGGAAGCAAGTCTTCCCGACTTTCTCCTTTTCATCCCCTTTTTTCCCCCGTCCCTGAGACAAGGTGTTGATGAATGTGTCCTTCCAAGGCTGGGGAAAGCATAGCGTCATTTGCTGCTTCTGTGAACTGTAGCAACCCCTGATGAAGTTTCTTGCTTCATGCAAGTCAGCCGGAGACTTCAGTGCCCCTTCCCGTCCCGCGGAGCCTTGCTTGCTTTTTTTTGGTCGTTGTGTTTTGGAACCACTTTAGCTTTAAGGAGCCACAAGATAGTAAGAAATTTTATCTTCAGCATGTGCAATAAAAGAATGTATACAGGAAATTCCCTCGGAGAGGGGTGTCCAAGCACATGTATCTCCAACTGTATGTGAAAACATATTTCTTGCTCTAATATTGTTCTAGAATCTGTACTTCTGATCTCTATTTTAAGCATACAAAGGTATTTCATCCCAGTAGATTATTACCACATGAAATCCAAAACAGTTAAATGTCTTGGCTCAGTTACTTGAGTGTAATCAAGTTATTTTTAATACCTAGCTTAATTGTCTTCTCATATGTGGAAGGAAGCTTCTTTTTCTTGAGCTTCAAGTTTTGCCGGAGTCCTAATTCTGATAGGAGAACTGGTAACTTGGTTGATAACTTGTGTAAAATAAGTTTTTTGTTTGTTTGTTTTTAAAAAAGGTGTTGATGATTACCAGGTTCAATGAGCTTCTCATTTCTAGTTTTCTTAATGCTTTGCTGCTTTTAGTTGTTCAGGGGATTTCTCTGAAGGTTGTGCGGTGCACCGTAGTTCGCAGTCTGAGCGGTGTGTGAACTTTACCATTCAGCTTTCATTGTCCCTTGGAGGTGTAGCCTACCAGGGACATGATCTGAGTAAAAACTTGAGCTCATGGCAGTGAGATTGCAGGCTGAGGTCCTTTGGATATCAGCTGTTGGAATCACAGTTATATTTTCTCAAAACATATCGATTCAGATAATGCTTTTTTAAAACTACCTACTTGAGATGTGGGTTCTCAAGCTGATAAAAGCTAATAGGTGGTATGGTAAGGATTTTTCTTTAATCCTGATGGTGTTCAAAAGTATGAAAAGCAAAGAGTTCTTAGTCCAGACAGCACTGTATGATTCAGGAAACCACAAATAGACTGCTATTTGTCTATATAAATAATAAAAATGCTACACAAAGTACAGTGCTAGAAAGCACCAGTCCATTTATATGTAGGTGTTCACACAAGAAGATCTTCATTCTTCTTAGTTTAAACATAAGTAGCCTGAATTGTAGAAGGCTCTGCTGAGTTCAGACCACTCCTTGAGTAGTTTTCTGACCCTGGACACTGCCTGCTGTGTTAGTTGTTTTTATTCCAGTTTTAACCCTTAAGTGTTTCCATGCCTGTGTGTTGTATTGCTTGAAGAGAGGCCAGACCTTACTATGTCTTCGGTTCTAGAAATCTGGGTTTTAATTTCTTGTCTCTTTGTACAACTTCGTGTAAAGCAGCAGGCAAGGACATAATTTGCCTGTCAAATTTTAAACTGGTCAATTAGCACTGCTTTCTTCAGAAATAGGCTGTAACAAGAGCATCTGAAACTGACTGCCAAGCTGGATCTTTATTTCTTAATAAGACTTTACTGCCTTACTCAGAAAGGCCTGGAAAGCACAGCAGTGGTTACTTGAGCAATGAGCGGTCAGCACAGCCCTGTGGCAAACCATGTTTGCAGAAATCCTTCCTCGGCTCCTTTGCTCAGCTTTGTGTTTCAAGCAATCACAGAGAAGAGCACTGTTGAGCTCTGAAACAGTCCTGTATGGTGAAGGTACAAAAGTTTCTGTGTTAAAGCAGTCTTAAAATAGTTCTGTTGCACTGTACTTGCTGCTTGCATGTTGCTGATCATGTAATTGCAGCCTGGGATACCTGGAGAGTGAGTGGAAAAGACATTCGCCATTGTGATAGAAGAAGACACTACTCTTGGCCACAGATATGATTTTCCCACCTGAAATGTTTTATTGTCTAGCTGTTTGCATGGGAAATGACTTCGCTACCTTTGAGTCTGTTCCCCAGAACGGCTGGAGGACTTGGCTGGGTGGAGTGTGGCTGCACTGAGGTGCTGGGGCCACAGGTTGTAATGGTGGCAAATAGGCAGATTTTGAGGTGGGCCTCATGGTTTGTTGATGTCTGTATGTGCTCCCAAAATACAAAGGGTGGGAGGGGCTTTGTCCAGAGGTTTGTGACAGGCAGAGTCCCAGCAGTGTGGGTGGCTTTCCAGAGCCAGCCTGGCCAGGAGGTGTGGGCAGATGGGCAGGCTGCAGGAGCGCTGAGCCAGCAGGCTTTCCTCCACTCTGGCATCCATCAAATACCCGTCACAGATGCTTCAAGCAGTAATTTCTGACTGGTCTAGCTGTGCAAGGACTCACTTGGAGCTACAGTGTGTACTATTGTCATTTTTGTTGACTTTTTTTTTGGGCTTGGTCAAAATGGTCACTGTGATTGACAGTAAGCAATTGATATGTCTGTCCCTCTGAGGCACCCGTGATGTGCAAACAGGGGAATTTGTTCATTCAGCCATCTTGACATACTTATTGGAAGTCCTGAAAGGCTCAGCCTGCTTGGTGGAGGTAAGGCTCTTGCTGGAGGAAAGGCTCTAAGTACAGCACTCTACATCTACCTCCATCCCTGTGCCCAATTTTCTGTTCCTTGCTTGCGTACTGATGCTACTTTGAACCCACCTTGCCACCACAGTATCTAAAGCTGCTACATAAACCCGTGCTATGGAAATCTTCCTCTAGATCCCTTGGGAGGACTGTACAAAAAATCTGCCACCCGCCTCTTACAGCTGAAATGTAAAAGCAGAGAGTGAGGTACCCTGGACCCAACCCGGCAGGAGATAGTGTTTAGGTTACCTCTGTTGCAGGGACACCATCATCCTCTGGGACACCAACATCCTGGCTTGCTGAGGAGTATTTAGGAATGCTTGTAGCATCATGCACCATTTCAGATGGGTGATGGTCACTCACATAGATACCTTTAGGCTGCAGCTTTGAAATAAATGGTGAATACTAAATGAAACAGTGGAGGGTGAGGGGAGTGGTGTGTTTGGAAATTAGTTAAAAATAAGCAAACATGGCTATGGAGTTGCAAAGCAGTAAAGTCATTCTTCCATTCTCCTATTTTTTTCCCTTGAAAATACTTGTTCTTGAAGATAGCCACACTTGGCAGTCCAAGTTCTTTGTAGCATCTGGTTTAGAGGCTGCACAATGCCAGTCTCCATTGCAAAATAAAAGTATTTTAGAGGTTTTTTTTTTTTTTTTTTGGCTAGGCTTTTTTTTCTTCTTAGGTGAAGGGGACAATTAGGCTGTGGAGGTAGATCACTGTACTGGATGTGACATTGCTTCTCTCTGCGATATACATTGGGGTTGGGTAAGATCACTGCAACTTTGACTGTGAAATGTTTCTAATTAAAACATGAAAAGTAAAACAGTTGTGGCCTTTATCATCAGCATTTGATGCTGTAAATTGCAGTGTAGAGGTGCAGAGAAATGACCACCATGGTTATCTGAGCCAGGGTTGTTTTTTGTGAAGCTTCTTCCTGC
>NW_008605996.1:3725-47823 GCF_000691845.1 Merops nubicus
AACAGATTATTTCTCAAAATTTTCTTTATGTTGGTGGCATACTCTGGAGACTCATAACTTATGTCTGAGTTCTTGGCTTTTTCCCTCACTGCTGCTTAGTTAAGCAAAAGTGACTCTGTCTTCATAGTGAAGTGTTTAGTTTGTCTATTGAATTAGCACTGTTGGATTGTGTAATCAAAAGCAGTATCTTCCCATTTATATGGAATGCCTCTGTGTGTAGGAATGTTGTAGCTCTAGAGAATAAATGATGCTTGATCATGAGAGAATACGTGCTTGCAAGCACAGCCTGACACCACGAGTGCCTTTAGGTGGGTTAACAGAACTGCTTCTATAGTATTTCCTTAAGGTGAATTCAGTTTTCAAAATGTGAATTGAACTTTTCATGAGGAGACAACATATATAGAGTCACTGTTTCATCCTAGATATCTTTTTATCCAGGAGCTAGAATTCCTTCTACAATTTATAGTAGAAGGAAAAGCAAATAAAACCAAAGAAATACCAAATCCACTAAAGAAGCAGAGTAAGTCTTCTGTTTGATGATCAGAGTAATCTGGCTTCTTCGTGTTCCTGGTGTGTGTGCATGCCTGTGTCTTTTTTTTAATAAAATATTTTAATTATATTAGTTCCAGCTGAGCACTGGGAAACTTATGTACCTACTAGTTGTTGCACTATTTAGATTATTGACAAATTATACAGTTGACAGATTTGATCATTTCATTCTGCTTCTGCTTGAACCAAAATTAAAGATACTGTGGATTACTGTATAATTTCTTATAAAACACAGGACTATTTTTGTAATGGAGTACAAAGTAATTACAGACCAATTTTCTTTAATAGTTTAAGGTTAAACAGTAAAACTTTGCCTTGCCTTAAAACCTGACATTCAAATTAATAGGACAATTCTGAAGAAACCCCCTTTACTTAGTGGTTGGCTCAACAGCTCTTTTGGTCTGCCCTTTGAAAGTATTCCAGGGTTCCTTCTTGGAAAAGCTGCAAATCTATTGATCCACTGTCGATATTAGAAAATAGACAAGGGTGGGGAAAAATAAAAAAAGGTGTAGAGGGTGGGGAGTCCTTTTTGAGTGGTAGACTCTTACAATGTAACTGCAAGTAGGGTTTTAAAGCTGATATATGCAGTATTTGTAATTACAAATAAACTGTAAGAAAAACAGAAAAATACTAAACAAAAATAGCTTTGGCATTTAAGTGTGAGAATTAATTCTGTACCTGTGGGTCTAACTGTTACTGAATGAGCACAGTAGGGGTTCTGGCTGAAGTCAGCTGTGCAGAAAATAACCAGTATCTGATAGAGTTCCTTTTGCAATATTTTTTTTACTACTTTTTTTTTCCCCAAGGAAGTTAAAATAGATTGTTTAGCTTCAGTTTGGTAGCTCACATGAAACTTTAATACAGCAAAACTGTTTCCTTAAGCTATTCTCATAAGCAGTTTATTTTATTTTACATCACGGTAAAGCAATTGTAAGTGCTAGATCAGAACTAGGCCCATAAACTTAATAACTGAAGTTTCTGGGTCAAGTGTTCGATGTTAAAAGTATCTTTAAATACCCATCATACATGCCATGCTGTCTTGCATCAGAAGTAGGGCAGAAGTTTTGTTGCTGTTTCATGATTTGAAAGACCACGTTGTTCAAGGTAGGGCATTACCAGTATCTCACATGTGTGGAGTTAAAGTTCCTTGTTCACACAGAAAAGGAACCTGAAAAGTAAGGGCTTTTCTCTTTCTGGGGTTGTGTGGCCTCTGCTTCCGTTGGGAGAATTTTATATGTCCAGTATCTGGACATAGGGCTGGATATGAAGCTGTAGGGCAGCTTTATCAAGTGAACTGATTAATTGGGCGGCTAGTGTCCACTGACAAAATGAACCGTGGTGCAGGCACGAAAGGCAGTTCTGCATCTTCAGGACAGCTCCAGTTCCAGCTCCAGTTTCTCCCATCTTAAAGCAAGGAACAGGGTTGATCAGGTGTCAAAAACTGGACTTCAGCAGTGCCTGGTGCTGTGTGCGACTGCTTCTGTTGAAACAGCTGTATTTGTTCAACAGCTGAAGAAGAAGCATGCTCTTCTCCAGATACATATTTATGAGACAGAGAGGGCAAGGCTATGAAAGGCAGAAGCCGAGTAAACTTTCTCACTTAGACAGCTGATGTTAATTGTATCCTGTTCTCAGCTCCAGGGCCCCGATGACAGTTTATAGCAGGGCCATCCAACTGGCGTGTTCAGGCAAGACCCAGCCAGTGCCATGACTCCATCCCCTCTCAAGAAGATGTTTGTGGTTTGATTGCTATCTGGGCACTAATAAACAGCTGTAACCTGATCTGTTCCCCCCCCTCGTCAGGAAGTTAGGCAGCTATTGCTAACTTCATGCTTCATGCATGGCAATGATATCTTCCACAAATGGTTGATTTTCATTTTTTTCTTATCTAGGAACTATGAAACGTGTCTTATCTTTGCTTTACTGCGGGATAACTGCTTGAGTAAACAGGTTCTCATGCAAGTCCACTGAAGTGGATGGAAAAACTCCGGAGTACTGCTGCTTGTATCTGGTTTTGTTCAGCTATCAAAACAAGGAAATCTTGCATTAGAATGAGTGTGGGCCTGAGCGCTGGCCAGCGCTGCACTTGGGACTGATGTGGGTGATTGATGAGTGCACATACAAGTCTTAATGAGCCCTTGTTGACTATATATTCAATATTACTAAACTAAAAAAAAAAAAAAAAAAATTAAAAAATTAATATGCTGAGACAGAATCAGTTCTCAAATGTTTTCTGAAATCAGTTGTGTATTAATATTGAGACAAACTGCTAATCTTTGTCTGAAAGTGTGTGTATGTATATATGCATATACAGAAAAATAGCTACTGAGATATATATATAGTCTGTGGGTGATAGGGTTTTAATTTATTTTTAGAACTGGCTCTGTTCAACAGTTGATCATTTCCATGTAAACATTTTAGATGCTGTGACATCAAAAATGATGTGATAAAAGGCAGTGAGCAGCATCTCAGCAGGCTTTCTGTTTGACTCAGTGTGCATGGAAGAGGGAAATGCCTGTTCACAACCCATGGGCTGGGAATTAGAGCATGAGAGAACTTCTTTGCTTGAGGAATCTTCAGTAATTTTGTAACAAACTTCTGGTTCTGAAATGTACAGTTGTTCCAGCACTGTTCACCTCTTCATAAAATAAAGTTAGGTTGTAGAAGGTGTTTAGCAGTAATGTGACTCTTGAGTTATTAATCTCTAAGTCTTGGAAAACTTCAGTTTTTATTCAGTGAAAAGAAAAAAATAAGAAAAAAAACCCCACAACCCCCCAAAACTTTAGTGTCCTGTCCACGGGCTGTATGTTAGCAAGTGCTAACCTAGCATAAATTCTATATTATCAGAAAATTCAGAGCAGGTCTTGCCTAATGTAATTACATATTTCTGCTAACCCAGCTTCTTTGTTCCTTTAAAACACGTGAGAAGAGGCGGAACCCTGTAACAAGCAATATTTACTGTGGCTGAGGAAGATGCAACAGTATCAGCTATTCAAAAGTAACAGAAACTGGCAAATTATACATTCCATATTTCTTTATGAAAACTTGCTGCCTTTAGGAGTTGCTTTCCCTGGCTCATGACAGCGTTGGGAGTTTTGATAGCCTAACTTCAGCAAGGTCTACAAATAACCTGGAGGAGCACAGGAAGGATTATCCATGGGCAGCCCATGCCTTGAGTAATCTCTGATAACCATAAGTGTCAGTTGTTGTCATAAACTGTTTGCAACAGATGAAAGGCAGCAGAATTTTATTTTTCATCTGCAGGTTGGATAATTTTGAGGAAACAGGTGGTGGCAGAGGTGACACCTGTATAGCCCCATTAGTTCTGCAATAATTAGTTCTGCTTACACCATCAAAATACAAACTTCTGTTTACCTTAATACACCTGGCTTAAGGTGGAGAAGGTACAAGCCTTCTAATAGCTAGCCAAGAAGAATCTTGTACTTTTATGAAAATTATTTCTATATTATTATATATGATATCATTTTGTGATGCTCTTTGTATTTTGCAGTAAGACATGTATATACTGAAGTGTAGTGATTAACAGGAGGTTTGTGATGCAGTGGGAAACAGAACAAATGTTCAGAATAGGTCTGTACAGAGAGGTTTGCTTCTTCAAATAAAACTTAAAGGCCCGATTTTGAAGGGTTGGTTTTCAGAAATCCATTTCTCACACAAGAATGTGTATTGGTGTGGGAAACCATTATGTACTGTGTGTTTGGTAACACATGACTGCTCTTAACTTGCTGTTAATTCTAATTTCATTTTATCGTTTTCCAATCATCTATGATTTTTTCAAGCATATTTTGTCTCCCCTCCAAGGCTATTTTTTTAACAGCAATCCAACTATGCTACTAAATTGCAGAGGATCCAGTCTTACATGGTGGTCATGGCTATGGCTAATGGGACTTTGAAACCAGTCTGCCTCTCTGGGAAGCAGTAAGCTGTGTGGTGAGTTGTGGCATGCAGCAAAGTGTTCTGTGCAGAACAGAATTTGGCTGTAATATAAAGATTAGATTAAAATAAAGCCAGAACTTCCAGATATGAAGTAGTATTGTTTGTGAACCAGTCATCCTTCCCCCTCCTGGAGTGTAATGCACATTTCTTTCCTGAGAAAAGATGATGACCATGTTTGCCATTTCAGCACATTATGATGTTTCTAAAGAATCCTAGGGGAAAATAAACAGCTGTTGGATAGCTCTGTCTTTTCCTTCTTCAGGCCAGAAGTTTTATTTAAACAGAAATTCTTCTGTTGGCTTACTACTTTCTTTGACCATATGTACATCATATAAACTGACACTGGGCAGATATAGATGTTTAAAATTTTGTGTTTTTTTCATGTCGTGTACATAAGATCTTCTTTGTTTGCTGCTGGATTGCATTATCCAAGGGTATGGATGTAGATATAACTTAAAATCATTGTTTCTTTGCATATGATGGGTTTCTTCTGTCTCCCGCTGTTTGAAATCTTTTCAGAGTATGCAAATTTTTAGTTTTACTTCATGTAGAATCTGAAGTTTAGGCTATAACTCCTACTTATAGGGAAAAAATCACTTTTCCTTTTGAGGCGTCTAATATGGCTTTCTTGAGTGCTGGGTGGAAGACTGCATTGTGCTAAAAATCTGGATTTTGAAAGCACTCTAATATTTCAGCTTTTTAGTTGGCTTAACAGTTCTTTGGATTTTGAACATATGGTCTCAGTCCATATGAATAGGGCAGGGAAGTTGCTGTTGGTTGCACTGGTGACCCTCAAACTATCTGCAGAGCTTCAACATAGCTCAGAAGCATATGGAAGAAGTGGTTTTAGTAAAGTCATCAGAACTGTGCAGGAAGAGAGCTGGTATTGTGACCATATTGACTCCATACAGTATTGTGTAGCCCAATGAGCCATTACAGGTTTTTGAATGCTTTCTTTACTATTGTGGGCTTAAACCTTGTGCTGCATTCTCTTTCCAAGCTCTTTCACAGTTTTGGAAGTAATTAGAAACTCAGACTGTTATGCTACTCGGTTTTATGGAGGAAAAAGCAATTGAGCCTATAAATAAGATATTTTCCAACAGGCTTTTTATCGACTGATGTTTTGGGTCTCAGTGAATTTTTGTCTTGCTCAGAAGATATTGTAAAGAATTTTACATTTTCCGGGCTATCTTCCAGAAATATAACTCATCTGTTAGTGAAACTACAAGAGGTTAGTTGTATAGCAACAGTGTATTCCCAAATAATATTTAAAGCTTTATTCATCCCAATTTTATAATGAACTCGAGACATTCTAGATCTTGAATCCCAGTTGTGGATCATGCCTTCACATACATTAGCTGAGCTGCACACAGCTCAACCTTCACTATTATCCTTTTCTTTGCTCTAACTCAAATGTGTTGTGTTCAATGTGCTTATCAGGGCAATGATATTAAAATGACATGTCATCCAAACAGTGCTGGTGACATGCTGGAAAACACCCACCAGGAGCTTCTGGTGCAGCTATGCTGAGGGCAGACCTGAGGACTATGATTTCTCCTCCAGATAGACAGATATATTCCATATATATTCTCCTCCAGACAAACAGAGGAAGAGAAGGTCAAGGAAACTGCTAATTATATTCTGTATCTAACTCAGACTACTGTAAAAGCATCAGAATGTGGATTTTGTTGGAAGCGTGTACTTCAGGTGAGATGCATAAGGAGGGAGAATAGAACTTGAGGTCAGTTCTTCTAGTTTACCTCCTTACTGGCTGAGTGCAGAAGCTGAAAGGAAAAGTGGCGTGGCCAAGTCAGAACTCACAGATTTGAGATGACTATACTTGGGGTAGGTTGCCTACTTTGGAGATAAACAGGCATACTGAAAACTTAAATCTAAAACCAAGCAATCTTTTCTTCTCCTTTCATTTTCTTTCCTTTTTTAACAATTGATCTGTGGAAACAATAAATAATAGTGGAAATGCAATCAGAAGTCTGCAGTTAGTTGGGGCTGCTTACTGTCACTCTGACAGCTACTTCTCTGTTCATCTTAGTTTTGAACATTCCTTGTTACTGTGCTCCTAAATGGAGGAATCTAGGCTGAAAAAACTTTTTTGGTTGTGTTGTGCTTTAGTGTATCTTTTCTCTCCAGTGATGGAGAAGCTTGCTCCTACGTGGTGTAAAAACAAGCTAAATCCAAGCTGTGGGTTCAGTTGGGTTTTTTTTTTTTTTTTTTTTTTTTTTTTTTTTTTTTTTTTTTTTTTGTGAGAAACTGTAGTCTGTTGGTCTCCCACATCTCCAGAGATGCAGGATACCTAATAATAGGCACAATTACATAGCTTAATTAATGGGCTTTGGTGCATCCATGTGCCTCTTCCATCTCATCCATATTCCAGGTATCTGCCCAGCCTATGCCTTAGATTAAGATCAGGCAAATTGCTGCCAAGGTAGCTACCTGACCTTTTTATTTGACAGTGTGTATATATTTTAATATTTGTTTGTTTGTTTTAAATTTGTTTAATCCACAAAGGTATTCCTGCTATGCTTGCAGTTCCTGGGCTTTGTCCATCTTTTCTAGCAACTTTATTTGTTAAACTGGAAACTTTTGGTAAATTATTTTGCAATTGTACATCTCTTTGCTCATTTAACGGTGAGGTTGATGCACGGTTGTTACTCTGTTGAGCAGTTCTGGGTGGGACATAATCTCCAAATAGGAATGTAGACTGTGTTTCACGAAGACATTAGAACATGTATAAATCTGTATTCCAGGAAGCAAACATCGTTTGGTTACCATTATAAGCCAGTAGTTCTAAAGGTAGAGGTAGAGATTTAATGGCGTAAAGTGGTACCATGCACAGATGTCCTTTGATCTTCTACTCCCAAGAAGTCCACAGTACTTGAATCCAGGGACTAAATATCAGCTCCCACGTGTCTGTGAGCAATATCTTCAATTTTGGATGCTCTGATGCTACTGTACTAGTGCCTGCAACCCCTGGTAGAAATTATGTAGTAATCCCTGTCAGTGTTTATTCAAGATAAATAAGAACCATGTGGGTGTGTGTGGAATGACTGCATTTCTTTGTGTACTTCTTTGCCAAGGTACGAGGAGAGAGGTCACTACTACTTAAAGCAGTCCTGCCATGGCAATTCCTGGCTGAGACCTAGCCACGCAATTCACTGAAGACAAAAGCTCTGGTTTATAGTTCTTATTTCTGGAAATAAATATTTATGATGCAGTTGGATTCCTGATGTTAGCCACACAAAGGATTAAGTAAAAGAATGAGATGTTTTGATAAACTTTTACTGCGTTTCCTACCTTGCATGTGCTCTATATGCAGTGTTGTCTTTCACAACTTGAGTGCTAAAAGGGTTTCCTCATTTGCATGTAGAAATGCATTCTGTTTGTCACTGGATATACTTTCCTTGGCCAAATGCGTGCTCTCTCAGGCTTGTTTTCAAAACAGAACAGCTGTTTTGTGAATGTAATATCTGAAAGCTGTCTGGAATAATTGCACTTGAGTAACTTCAGCACCCTCATAGCTGGCATGAAGCTCTTCAAAGATTTTTTTTTTTCTATGCCTTCCTGTTGAACTTCAGTATAGGGTTTGCATTTCCTTTTTACACAAACTGACTTGACTTGTGGAAATAAATGCCAGGCTTGGTAATCCCTTGCAGTGACTGCCAAGATGCCTCTGGCAGGCTGCGTGCCGGGGGAGCCCAGCCCTGCCAGGCAGCCTGTACCCTCTGTGGTGTCCCAGTATCCTGCAAGTGTGACCACCTGCTGTGCTCTGGGTTTTGTATATGTTTGCATTCTGAGCATGCTGTACTGTTTGCTAGAAAACATTACTGAGAGTGTGTATTCATCCCCTCCTGTGAGGGGGATAGTCAGACTTAAGAAACTGGATAGCTCAAGTTTACAGTGAAGACCAGACAGCAGAACTCCTTGGGGTAGACACCTGGGTGGCAGGCAGGGCAGGGGCTTATGCCAAAGTGGATGGTGAAGCAGGAACGGCGTCTCGCTGCAATTAGAATGGGCTTTTTGCAAAGACTGAGAATTTTGTGGCTTGCTTGCTGGGGAGTACCGGGCCGCAGTGGTAGCTTGGGGTCTGAGTAATTGCAGCCAGCTTTCCACTGCTACGCCTGGGTCTCCACTGCACAGCGGGAGCCCTGGGCCTGGCACAGTGACCCTGCTGGGACTCCGGGCACTCGCTCAGCCCCTCAGTGCAACATTTGTGTGCAGCAGCCCGTGGCAGGGGCTCTGGTGCTGCACTGACCGTCTGCACTGGCAGGGCTCTTCACAGGGCCTGGTCTGCGCTGCACAGCAGGGACACTGTGGATGGCTGCAGCTAAAATAGATGTAGCTGAGCACATCCTAAAATGGAAACAGCACTCGGATAAACATACTACCCTGGAATCTGTGTTGTACTTCCACATTGACACTCCTTGAGTTCATGAACGTCACTTTGGATTTGTGTTACTAGGGGACAGGTGTTTTAAGAGGTTTGTGTACCTAAATGTAGCAAACAAGGAACAGATTTTTCAAAATGAGTGAAATGAAAATGTTAAAAAGAAATTAGCATAAGTATTTGGTGGTCAGAAGGATTCCTTTCACTCACTTCCCCCGGAAGAAACAAATATCTCCCATGCTACGCTTAATGGAACTCTGCCAGTGAAACTGGTGCCAGTTATCACTTACGTCTAAATAAAGTCACAGGAGCCTACAGGAATTACATCAATAATTTTGTAACGTCTTACTAGCTAAAAGAGAATGGTGCTTCCTTCCTCATTTTGTTAGTAATACCGCTATAATGTGGCAAGGTAACTATAATGCACTTCACATTGTCTGTCCATACCCACTATAGAGAGAAGTAAAGCATGTTTCTCTGCTCTTTAGTCAGACACAGATTACTTTAAAAAAACAACAACAACAACAAAAAAAAAAAACCACCAAAAACAAAAACCCAAAACAAAACATAAATGAAACAAACTCAAACACACACCCGCCTCCCTCCCTCCCAAAACCAACAAAACCCACCAAGAGAAAACAAATTCTACCAAACCCAATAAAGACTAAGTAGTGTATAGAGAAACTTTAATTGTAAATGGACTATAAATACTATAATTACACTTCTGCTGCACTTAAAAATTATTTAAGTACCACATGCACCTAAAATTCTGTGGTGCAGCAGAGAGATGGAAATAAAGCCTTTTAAACCTCTTCATCTGTAATTTTAAAAAGTTGACCATTTTCAAGTATTCTAAAAAGAAAACCTTTCCAATGTGAATGATACCTTTATAAAAATAGCTTCCTGTTGTTCTGTGATTTCAAACCTGACTCAGGCAGCCTGCTTAGACTGCTTCATTGACTGGGAGTGTAATACAGGTTTTTTTGCAATCATGTCAATATAAAGTACATTATTTGTGTGCTGAGCTTTCTCCATTTTATATAGCTAAGGTTGAAATGCTGTATGATTTGGTACATCATTCTCTTTTCTCCTATTCCACAAAGCTATACATACTAGGCTCCGTAGTGCAGCTTGAAATATATGAAGGATGTGTAGGTGTAATTACTATGGGTTCCATTAAAAGAGAGTAACAATATCCCGTAAAGAATGTTAGATTATTCTTGTGAAACTGTACTGTATGTTGATGTAATACTTTATTTGACTTAGTGACTGCAAGAGGAATCTGGTGCAGCCCACATTTTGTCATTTATATCATGTTGTCAAGTACAGATTTTTGAAATCCTTGCTGTTGGCATTTCTTGGGAAGGGGTAGGTGTGAAATATGTCTATCCCAAACCAAATTCCATAGTTATAGTCAGTGCTTGACTGGTCACCTAGGAAACTTGCAGTAATGGATTCACTTGGCTTGGCGATGCAGTCTGGTATGATCACATTTTTCCAGTTCCCTTTAATCTGAAAATGCAGTGCTTGAACAAAAGATGAATCATAACTTTCTCTGTTCCATGGAGAAAAATCCTGCCCTCTGTCTTCAGTTCTGTTTTAGTCATCATTTAAGATAGCATGTTCTTTATTCATTCTGTGGTGACTCCTGTAGAATTACTTTACTGTACATTTTATTGCAGGAGTGTCAGCCTTGTTCAGTACAACCTGCATTTAAATCTCTAGGACCACTGGGGAAAAGGAGTCCCACCCCCCTGGGAAAAACAAACAAACAAACTCAACAACCAAACAAAAGCCAATCCAAGACTATGGCAGGATGAATAAACAAAACCACAAAAATTGTACGTGATGGGGAGGGCAGGTAGAGATGGTGTCTGTAGTTGAAGAGCTTGGGCAGTATTAGATAAAAACTATAGGAGCCCTGCTCAAGGCACAGAAGATGACTTAATATGTACTCAGCACATGGTGCTGTCACTGCTTAAAGGTTACATCAGTTGAAGGCATTACTAGGTAAGAGCAAGGGTCATGAAGTGGACAGGGTGTTTTGGAGTACATGGAACCCCCTTCCATGTCTGTAAAACCTATAAACTGAGTTTGGTAGAAAAAGCAGAGAAAATATCTTAAGCTTGTCTTAACCTTGCTTTTCCTCATGTACACCATTACAGCTTCTACTGGCGATGGACTATCCAGACCACTGTCTGACCTGGTAGAAGTGTTCTTGGAAGTGACCTGTTGACTAGGGCCTTATTTCAGTGGAAAAAATACCAGTGACTCCTGAGACTAGTCTCTGTAGTTTGCCTGCTGTGGCTATGTTAGATGGACTTGACTTTCAGTTCTCTGCAGACTATGTCTGTGCTTCCACAGGTATTTTTGCTTGACTGAGCAGAGGTATGCTTGAAGTATCCTGGTACTTAGCTGGAGAGCATCACATGAGTAGCTTGCAAGGTGCATTTCTTCTACAAAGTAGGAAGCAGTTCTTGTGTGTTAATTTTGCAGGTGTCAGATAAAACTAAATGGGAAGCAGTGACTGATTTGGATACACTTAGGATGACATCTCAGGTGTCTGAGTGTTGCTAAGTCTGTGGCAGTGGATGAGGCTGGAGGGTTAATGGGAATTTTACTTTCTTGTAATGATTGATCTCCTTGGCTCTGTTTAGAGTCCAGCTATTGCTTGAACTCAGACCACACTGGGGAACTGCATTGTGTTCTGGGATCCAGGCTGGTATGATTAGATACCTGATATTGGGTAGAAGTAGTGTCTTTCTGATAGCTTTGAATAATGTACCTTGATTATGCAACATATTGCATAGTGTGCTGAATGTTGTTCAGCTGTTTAATGGGAATCCATGGTCTCTTTTGAACTACTGCCAAAAACCTTGGGATATGAAAAGAAAATTGTTTGCATGGTCATTTGCCTGCATGCAGTAAGAGGGCAAAATTAGCACTGCTATAATTTACAGAGGCTCTGAATAAAAAACCCAAAGCCCTTGCTCTTGTCTCTGCCAAAGGACTTAAAAGCACTAAACACTGCCTGTTGGGGTTCTGGGTTCCATGGTTGGTTTTTTGCACTGTTTTCGTGAAGAACGTGAACCACTTGCTCTTGGGGCAGTTACTGAGGTTGGGTGAAGTTTTTTGGTACTATCCAGTCCTGTGGTAGGAGGTCACAGGATTAGCTCAGAGGGACGAGTAGTAAGTTATTTTTGTTTAGAAGATTCTTTCCTGTCCAGTAGTCATACTAGCTTTGTTTTCATGTCTTGAGAATGACTAGTTATCTAGTTCATGTCCAGTTGTTCACAGAGTAGATGAGCTTCTTCGCTTCCTCTCTCTGAGGATAATTTTAAATGCAGCACCCTTGTCCATGGCAGTTCCTGTTTGCTACTGGCTCATACCTATGATATGAGAGTGTATTTGCCTCCCCTCTTTGAATGAGATGCAGGCAAGTCAAAAAGCCCTCTGATCCAGTGCCGTTCAGTGCTTTTTGTTGTTGTTATAACCTGTGGCCTGAAAATATATTAATACATGTTCCTCCTTCTTCTCCCTCAGATAAACTACTAGTTTTTACTGTAGCAACTAAAGAAACCGATGGCTTTCACCGTTTCATGCAAACTGCAAAGCACTTCAACTACACAGTAAAGGTATTTTATAATTTCATGCCAAATATTCATACTATACAGCCTTTGAGGCAGAGACAGTGCAAGAGTAACTGAAGTTGCATTGGCTTTCTTGCATGCTGGGGCAAAGAAAAACAATTACAGAGCTTGGGGGCAGGTATGGCACTTGGGCATGGCCCTGCTGCTTACCTGCTGGTCCCCCTCTTCTTCCACTGCCTTAGGAACTGTTCTAAGATTAGTAGCTCTTCTGATCAGCGTCTTCAGTCGCTCACAGCTTCTGTCATGATTTATCATATAGGCTTGCTTTGCATTGTGGACGATTTTGTTTGTGTCAATGCTTCTGCAGGCTGCACTTCACTCAGAATGCTTTGGATGTCTCTTTCCTCTTTAAAAAAGGCTGGATCCCAGCTGTGGGGAAGGAGGGAGGGTCAGAACTGAAAGTTTCACTGCGTTTCCCAGGAACCTGTAATTCTCGGAGAGGACAAAACGTTTCTGTGATTCTTGCCAGCCTTTTCTGCCTTGCTTCACATCTTTGTATGTCACGTACTGAGGTTGGCCTCCATGTGACCTGGGGATAAAGGGAGGGCATTTAACTTTCTTCTAAATTTTCCCCACAAATAGGTGGAGAAAACAAGACGAAATCCAGGAATTCAGATGGTGTTAAGACATTTTTCTGCTTGCTTACTATAGTTTATACACTATAAATAGGAAATTACTTGGGGTCTCTGAAGTTTGACTTCTGCCACTGAACTTGGAAGACTGAGAGAACCTGTCCCAATATGATAATGCTGTACTAAAGCACTTGAGAATCCTGAGCTCTGGATAAAATTATTAACTTTGCAGACTTGTCTAAAACATCATGCAGTGTAGTTCTTCCATGGTTTATAAGTTCAAAAAAAATTATGTTCAAAACCCATAAAAAGTTTAAGGGATTTTTCTTTTTTTTTTTTTTTTTTTTTTTTTTTTTTTTTTTTTTCCGTGAGATTAAATTTGCTGTAGTGCTTGGTTAGGGAGGAGTTTGGTTTAGCTGATTTTAACAGCCAGCTGTATGTCAGAGAACCTATCCTTTTCTTGTACAAAATTGTTCTGGACGGATTTCAGGAAGACTGGAGCTTGCAATTTGTAATAGTAATAACCTAATCCAGCAAGGTCTCTTAAACTTCCTGTTCCTAAAGTGATTATATCGACTTTTAAAGATCTCATTAAGAATGTTTTCCTAATACAGATTTTGAAACAATTATTAGCATTTTTATCTTTTCTTTTTCTGAAGGAGACACATTTGAATAAATGGTGGTAGCAGACAATTGCTTGATTCTCATTTGGTTAATAAATGTCTCTCTCATGTTTTTGCAGTGATGTCATTGTGCTGAATGCTACTTCAGACATGGAAAACTTATGATGCTGGAAATGCTAGCTTGCTATGCTTTAATCCATTGCTTCTACTTTAACATCTGTTTTCAATAAGGGTCTGATTTAAAAAGCCTCTTATTTTTGGGTACTAGCAAAAAGTGCTTTTTTTCTGACTCCAGGTACTTGGAAAAGGTGAAGAGTGGAAAGGTGGTGAGCAGCCAAACTCTATTGGTGGAGGGCAGAAAGTTCGACTGCTGAAAGAAGGCCTAGAAAGCTACGCTGATCAAGAGGACTTGGTTGTAATGTTTGTTGAATGGTGAGCAAACCTGGCTTGTTGCCTTTACATTTCAGTCTGGGTAGGCATGTAAAAGTAGCTGCTGTGACATGCTGAAAGTTGCATGCTGCTTTGCCCCCTTGCTTTTTACTTGAGAGACTTTTTGCTTGAGAGAATTTGGATTATTTTTCTCCATTCATAAAAACAGTAGATTGCTCTTGGAGCAATTGTTACTGTTTTAACAGATTTACAGATGTAAGAGTTCATGATTCTGCTGCCTCGAGGGGGTAAAAAAATGTTATTGGGAGCCTGCAGGCTTTTAAACAAGCGTTTGTCCTCTCCCTGTTCAGCTGTGGTGAGGGCAGGACGTGGCTGCAGGCTGGGAGTGTAGAATGGGGGGGGAGAGCAAAAGCAACATCAGAGATAAAGTGGCCCATAGGGACCACGGCGTGATCTTCTTCCATGAAGTAACAGTGATATGGAGGAGGCTGGAAAACGGGCCCTGGAGGAAAACACGTAGCAGGAGAACTTCTTCTATGTGTTACAGAACTGAAACAAGAATCTTGGTGCCAGATCTACCCTTGTACCTGTGCTGTGCAAAGGCAGCATAGAGAGACTGCTGCTGCAAGGTGCCAGATTATAGATCATAGCATAGCTATGCTTGAACATCCTCTCTGGAAGCTAGGTAGGTTTCTGCTTGTCACAGGAGAAGAGGAAGCTTGAATGTGTTCAAATGCCACCTTTTCCTTTGCTTCCCTCTGTTTGTTTTTGCGCCACATCCTCTCCTTTTGCTCCTGTGACAAGAGCATGATCAGAGCAGCTAAGAATCCAACTCACAGCAGCTGCCAAGCTCTTCCACACTAGCGTTAACCAGAGTGGGGTCACAGCTCCAAAAGAATGGCTGCAAGGGACCAAGTCTTGAATCAGGGACGTGAAGCTGTGATTGCAGATAGGCAGCCTTGGAGAGGTAGCCGAGTGCAAGCTTGGGAGAGGTTTGGGCATGGGTTCACACTGCTGTTACTGAGTCATGTTGGAATGTCTGCTCCAGAATTTTCTTAGAGCTTTTAACCTGGTTTTTATTTATTTTAAAATTTGACAGTATTACTTACTGGAAACTGAATTTGTTGCTTTGCCTAAGTTCAGAGTTAAGGAAAGATGGAGCAGCCTATTAAACTAGTAGCAAATTTAAAGATGCTACCCAATTTTCTGGTTTAATTTTACCTCTTGTGATGAGTATAAGAGAGAGTTAGAAAGCCAATGTCTAAATCATCTTAACTAATTTATGGACAGGCTTTGTAATGGAAACTTATTACATGGAATATTTTCTTTGTACAGTTAATTGACAGTAAAAGTAACAGACTTCAGAGGTCCATGTTCAATTTTTGTTTTTTTTTTCTTACTGACTTAAACAGTTTTGCATTTTGTAAATGAAAAAGCGTCTTTCTAAAAGCAAATATATTACATATTTGTTCATGGTGTTGGCCTGCCAATGATGCAAGAACTGAAACTTTTTAAGATTAATTTGAAAGTTTATTTTCTTCTTTACTAAATGCTCAGATTAATTAACTGTTTCACAGATGTTTGCTACTTACACTGAATTTCTTTGTTTTCAGATTTGTTACCCTGACTCATCACTGTTTTCTCCTCATATGGTAAAATAGGAAGAATTTTTTATCAGAATTTGGTATAGCTCAAATTCTTCTCCAACATAATTTATTTTTTTTGAGGGGCAGATTATCTGCTGGCATGGATGAGAGAGTACAGAGGAGCATGTGTGTCAATGTGCAGATGCCATAATCTTTCTTACCATGAAAAATCATAGGTTTTGAGGTGTCCTAATATCACAAGGTCCATATTCTCAAGTACATAGTGTTTTAAAGCTGGTGGAAGTGATTCTAGATAGACAAAAAAAAAAAAAGTTTGCTGATTCTAGCATTATATTTTAGTTCTAATGAGCTTTTTCATTTCCAGCAATCCTGATTTGTACTTGTTAATCAATGTAGTGATAAGTTTGGAGGAGACAAAGTGAGCTTTCTTTCTTTTTCAAGTGTTATTCATGAAATTCATTGTGAAGCATTTGGAATATTAATCTTGGGGGTGGGGAGAGGAAATGTCTGGTTTACTTACTGTGACTAGACAAATAATTTCTAGTGAACTGTTCATACAAACTTCTTTTTTTCCATTTTTGAGCAGCTTTTTATATGGCTCACAATTCTGGAAATAATTTGAACAACTTCTGTGGACAGCTTGTGTCTAAGTGCAGATAGCAAAATGCTTTGCCTGCAGATGGAACACTATTTAAATTAGGCTTGTTTTTTCAAGAGCTAACTACTGGTTTACTTTGGACCATTTCAGATTGAACTGGCTGATGGCCAGTGTAGACTGGATAAAATGGTTGATGCTGTTATCCAGAACTCCCACAGCCATCTATTTGCATAGTGGAAGACTTTTGAAGGCTCACAGGGTGTTTTTTGATTTAGTTGTATGGGTTTTCTTTGGTGTGTTTTTATTTTATTTTTTAAACATTTATCAGAAGGTAAGAGGTAATTACATTTTATACATATCTTGAAATGGGTAAGGTGTAATCCCAGTGGTTATACAATGTAAATGATAAAATGGCTGTGTGGCTGAACAGTTGAATAACTAAGATACAGGATGTGAACTGCTGGTTACTAGTAAGCCCCCTCTCATTTATGTTTTGAGCTCTTAACCTGCAACTCCAGTAGTAACAAGCCCTTGTTACAAAGGTTGTGGATGCAGAAAATGGGATGCTCAATTCTAGGGTCCCCAAGCCACCATAGCCATTTCCTTGTGTTTCTGGGAGCAGTGGGTTTGTAGCCAGGATACTTTGCTGCTGCAAAAGACAGAGGCATGGGTGGATACCAGCCCCAAGCATCTGCCATCTGGGAGCTTCAGGAAATGGGATTGGAGTTGTGGAAACTTTTTGGACTTTTTTTTTTTTTTTTCCTTTTTCTTTTTCCTTCTTGCTTTCTACTTAATTGGAAGGACTTAAAAAGAATACATACAAGAGTATCTGAGCTTTTCCAGCTTGCCAAGGCAGCCTGTTTTTTCCTGGGTATATCCACAACTTTTTTTACCTGTCAGATTTTGAAGCCTGTTTAAATCAAGTCTTGTCAATCACCCCTAATAACAGTATAAACTGTCAAGGGACTGTTGGCAGACCCTTGACAGGTACTGGGACCTGTTTTGTGATGGTCTTAGTGATGTAGACCTGAGCTAAATCCTCCCTTACAGTAGGAGTTGAGTACTGGATAGACTGAAAATAATCTGACATAGACAAGCAAGGCAAATGATGGATTCATAAGTTTCAGTTTCACTCTAGAAGTTTCCTTTTGCCTGGAGAGAAAAACAGGAGGGTCACAAAGCAGCTGGTGGGGAGACTGGCAGCAAGGGGTGGAAGGCTGCTGGAGGTCTTGCTTGGGAGGACGTGTGGTGGCAGTATGCCACCTCTTGGCAAAACGGAAGGCCAGTGAAAATCAGTGGAAATGTAGATCCATGCTGGGTTCATACTCTCACATGTTAGTGTGTAAATTTTATAGTAATTGATAATATAGTTTAGGAACTCTGTACTTTCTGTTATAAACTGTGCTGCATTTAGTACCATACCCCTTTCACAAGCAAAGCCTGTGGCTAGCCCAGCACGTTGTTCAACTTTGGCTTTTTTTTTACAGACTGACAATTCTTGGAAGCTATATTCCAGGGGTGTTTGGTGCCTTCCTGCAGCTGTAAGTCATTGCAGCAGCAGCACTGACCTGATCAAAGAGGAGAAGCACAGCCTGCCATAAGCTATTAAGTTAAAGCCTCAGACAAATCTCTGTTTTTGTCTGTCCTCAACTTGTCTCCTGTTTCTTCCTTGTTCCACAGGCTCGTTCTGGCTTTGAGTCAGGCTACCCCAATCAAATGGAAAAAAGGAGAGAAGTATATTCCTGTATATTTAGGCAGAAACAAGCATTTTTTACAAAACTGGGGAAGCTCCAAAATGCACAGCATTTTTTTTTCATATATTCTTCTGCCAAAGTTACAGAAAAACAAAACAGTGAGAGTTTTCAGAAACCCATTTGCTTTATAAAGACTACATAACACACTTACTCTCCAGGATTCATACTTTGGTCTGCGGTGGAAATCTCTTTTGTATTTGTAAGCCAGCTGCTGTTAATTCTCTTAGGCCAGTTGAATGAAATCCCCTTTGAAGAAAAGATGTTCTAAATCATTTCAAACTGTAATCAAGCAGTACCAGTAGTTGGTAATGGTTGATCTCTCAGCATTAGTGCTGGATAATACATTGAAATGCAAAAGGTTCTGTGTAGTGCAGGTGGGAGTACTGCTGTCCTCCTTAGCCCAGCTAAAAGACTTCACAGGAACAAAATCTTGCTCAAGGTTAGATCTTTTGCTTTTGGTAGCTGTACCCTTCCTTTGCCCTGTAACAGGGCTGATGATTTTCAGTTACTAAGGTAGATGTGTGGAATGGACTATATCTGCATTCAGATGAGGAATCTGTGAGGTTGAGATGCTGCCATTAAATCCAAATATCCTGCTTTTTCATCCAGAGACCAAACCTATGATGTGATTCCAGTATTACTGTGTCATGGATTCATGCTCTATGAAATGAACCTTGGAGTGATTTGCACATTTATATGTAGATCTAAAGTACAAACAAAGGAACCTTATACTATGAATAATTTAATCATTTATACGTATTTTGAGGCTTTGGCTTGCTGTTTTTTTCAGATGTATTGATTTAGATGTGGTTCAACAACAAGAAATCACCAGGCTTGTGATATTACATTCTTACGTGACCTTTGCAAAACCTGTACGTGTATCTTTATCACAGTTTTGGGTAGTGTTGACCTTTGGCTGTAGGCAACTGGTATTTTTAGAGATGAACTGTCCACTGTTAGGTCTTTGCCCTCAATATGACATGTGGGTAGAGCCTGATGAACACATAAAGGCAGGTGGATTTTTTCATAAATGGATACTGTGATGTTTAGAGCCTTCTGAAGTCTTCAGCACGTGAAAGAGATTGAAGGAGAAATCTCTGTGTTGTCAGGATGCAACACAGTTCAAGTTAATGCAACTAGACTTTCTGAGACATATCTAAGTCCATTCTTGATAAGACTTCAGAAGAAAGTCAATGCTGTTGTGTGAAACAAAAGCATCTAGAGTTTCCCAGTAAGAGTCACCTGAATAATTTCTCAATCCTACTCTATTTCATCTGGTAAGATTTGATTTTTCTTTGTTGTTCTTCTTGAACACATTTTTCTAAATGGGGAAAATACAGTTTTTCACTGAAAATACATAAAATATGAAAATCAATTTCAGGTAGATAAAATTTGAAGGAAAAAGTATATCCAAAATGTGAAAGGCTTTAAAACAACAGAAATAAGATTGTAAATAGAAGGGGAAACTGTATTGGATAAATACTATTGATTGAAGTTTTTTTTTCTAGAAGGGTATAGGATTTTTATAGTGGTAAGACATGATTTATTGAGTCATTTTGCAGAACAAAAGGACTGTCTGTGTTATTTTTGAAACTTAAGTGGTCTGATCACTTGTTTTGGACACAGAAGCATTAAAGTAAACTGATCTAATGTCTTTATTTTCAGCTATGATGTTATCTTTGCGGGAGGCCCTGAAGAACTGCTAAAGAAATTTCAGGAAACCAATCATAAAGTGGTGTTTGCAGCAGATGGACTAATTTGGCCAGATAAAAGGCTAGCTGACAAGTATCCCATTGTCCGAAGTGGAAAACGATTCCTGAACTCAGGAGGCAAGTGTAATTCTTGAACACTTTAAACTCCTGAACTTGAATAACTCCCTCCTGTTACCTGTTTTATGTATGTGTGTAACTGTTACCGAATTCCCCAAGTGTAAAAGTGAGGACTGGGTTTGCTGTCCACCTCTTACCCTCTCCCTTGTCACTTGAATTGCTCCCCTTCTGTGCTCAAGGGTAGTTTTCATCGAAACTTGCATTGTATTTGTTGGCAATAACTTGTGAAAAGCAGGTAAATAAACTAGCAGCCTAGCAAGCAACTGTGCCTTGCACTGGAGTGCTGTACAGGGATGACCCAGCTGCCACTGGTTGAATCTGTGTCAGAAACAATCTAGTATGCAAGCCCCATCAAAGCTGTACTTGCTATTTATAGGCACAGTGTAGCTGGGCCACAGAAGTTCCTGCCTTGGCTACCTTGTTCTGGGGGATCGCTGCATACAGTGCAGATGTGTTGGTAGCTCTGCCTGGCCCATCAGCATGGCTTAGGCAGCTCATACCAAAAAAAAGTGGGAGTTATTCTTGTTAATCTCAATGGAGTATTAATTTTGAAATCCTCATTTAAATGCCAGTTTTGGTAATAATTGTCCGTTAGACTACTACAGGCATTGCCACTGAGTCCAGTATGTCACTTCTCCTAAGTCCATGGTGCTGGGCAGCATTCAGATCTGGGTGTTCCCATTTCTTTCCCTCCCCTCTATACCTCATCTATCTGCCCTACCTTTTTTTTTGTTTGTTTTGGCTTAAACTTAACAAGATATCAGTTTTGAGTTGAATTATCTTTGTAGTTCTGGCTGTATTAAATTCAGGTTTCTCTGCCAGCAAAGAAGTGATTAATGAAAATGAAACCTTTTCCACAGATGGGCTTCTTAGGAACAGTAGTCTAATATCATGCTTTGGAGTTCTCAGGACTGTCCTAAACAGATCTCAGTTTCCTATTTTTTCCTTTAAAATAGCATTAGTATAAAAAATAATCCTTGATTATGAACCCTTTGAAACAGAACTAGTACATAGCATAGGAAGAAAACTGGATTTTGAGCCAAGTTGTATGAATTTCATACTTTTCCTTTGCTGGCACCAGACAGTCAGAATGAAGTCCCTGACTGGTGTACAGCAGTGGTAGAGTAGTTCCTGTTATGGAAATAACTTATGTGTGATGTTGCAGGATTTATTGGTTATGCTCCATATATAAATCGTATTGTGCAGCAATGGAATCTGCAGGACAATGATGATGACCAGCTGTTTTACACCAAAATCTATGTTGACCCACTGGCAAGGGTAGGTAGTAACTGGCTTTCTCATTTCTTTCTGCTTGAAATAACATGTTGCTCCTCATAAAATGTCATGAGATAAAAATAAAATTAAAGGAATGATGTCTCTTTATTCCTGAGTGCCATTTTGACAGTTGGGTTTGTTCTCTGGATATTCCTACTGTTGAAGTGATGAACAGGCTTCCAAAAGGTCATAACTTGATCTATTGTTTTGGGCTGCTTGCAGATCCAGGCAGGTTGTGTTTTGTTGTTAGAACTAATAGCTCAGAGGTATACGATCGGTCACATTCATCTCAATGAGGGTCCCATGTACTTGGCAGTTTGACAGTTGGAGAATGTGGCATTTTTCCAGCATGTCAATGAACTACTTGCTGATGCAGTGTTTTATATTTTGGCTTGCTGCCATTTCAGATCCTGCCTGCAGCTGCCTTTGACTCTTCAGCTTTTTGTGCAGATACATTCAATAAAGCTGCATCATAAGTTTATGGTGAAGACGTGTCCGTACCCTAGCTTAACAAAGTTCTCTGCTGAGTAGCAGCATTAAAGCATGACAGATGTTGGAGGCAAGGCCCTGATGCTGGAAAAAAGGATAAGGGGATTTAAC
Source organism: Merops nubicus (assembly GCF_000691845.1). Classification (NCBI taxonomy): domain Eukaryota; kingdom Metazoa; phylum Chordata; class Aves; order Coraciiformes; family Meropidae; genus Merops; species Merops nubicus. The sequence goes on from NW_008605996.1 coordinate 25,532, forward strand.
AATGTATTTATGCAAAAAGACTTTTAAAAACTTATACTGCAGGATTTTGAGGTTGATTTTGAGCATTTATATACTTAAAGTACATGTGAAGTTTTGAAATACATGTACATTTTTCCATTAAGTTGTACCTGAAACATCAGGCGTGTTTGGGTACAGGTACAGAAACTGAATAGGATATTTCAGTTGAAAGGAACCTACAATGTTCATTGAGTTCAACTACTTGACCGATATGGGCTGACCAAAAGTTAAAGCATGATTGCCCAAGTGCCTCTTAAACACTTGACAGTCTTCACGCATCAACCACCTCTCTAGGAAATGTGTTCCAGTGTTTGACCACCCTCTTGCTGAATAAATGGTTCCTAATGTCTAGTCTAAGACTCCCCTTGTGCAGCTTTGAACCATTCTCACACATCTCTTTGTTGGATACCATGGGGAAGAAATCAGCACCTCCCTCCTCACATCCCCTCCTCAGGAAGCTGTAGAGAGCAGTGAGGTCACCCCTCAGCCTCCTGTTCTCCAAACTAGGCAAACCCATAGTCCTTAGCTGCTCCTCACAGGACATTCCTTCAAGCCCTTAATGTGTGAATTGATTTTATGTAAGTTAAGTCAGATGCTAGATATACAACTGAAAGGACAGGGTGTAGAGATGTTAAAGCTGACTCTGCACCAAAGTCAGAAATAGCATAATTAGCTGTCTAAACAGATTGTCTTCTGGACAAGAAATATACGCCTCTGCACAGTACACTATGGTATTGTTAATCAAAATGCCTCTGTGGCACTTAGCTTGGGATACTGTGGTGTACATTAGCACTAATTCTCTGTAGGGTAATGTCCAGTGCTGTAAAATATGTAACAAAATCTTGGAAGATCAAAACAGGTTGTTATTTGTATAAGGGTTTTTAAGTGTCTTTTAAAGGTTATGTACGTAGATCAACGTGTTAAAACTTCAAAACACGGTACTTTAAATAAGAATCTAGATAAGATTAATAATACAATAGGAACCTGTTTTAAAACCACTGGTGTTTTCTATTCTGACACGATACTTAAGTTTGGCTTTTGTATTTTTGAGACTGTGAAGCACACTGTTTGACGAGTGGGTTTTTTTTTTTTGGTTTTTTTTTTGTTTTTTTTTGTTTTTTTGTTTTTTTTTTTAAGAAAAGACACAAGTTCTGTGGCTTACACTGCCAGATTGTTTCTTCGGAAAGTTATGACATTTATCCTTCAACTTGCATAATGTTTTTGCATACTTAAAACTGATTGCTATGCAGCTACATAACACTTGACAGTATAAAATTAAGAATTATATCTAAGAGTCGAATATGTAGAATAGTTTTGTCTGATTACTTGTTGTCACTGCAGTATAGCTGCATTATCATAAACATTGGCTTTCAAAATGCCTCAACATCTTCGGTACTTTTATTTCAGGAACACATTAACATTACTTTGGACCACAAATGTACAATTTTCCAGACCTTAAATGGAGCTGTTGGTAAGTATATGATTTGTATGTTGAGTTTTATTAACTATTATGAACACGTTCTTTGCTTAACCATGAATATTGTTCTCTGAATTTATCTTTGTTTTAAAGAAATATGTAGATGGGTAAACCTGGCTACCAGATTAGTTACAGGTCTCCTGGGTTTACTGATAGTTGATTTTTCCCACTGATAAACTATTTGGTTTAAAATAAAAAAAAATAGTTTTCAGTAAATGAAGTTAGTAATAAGCAGAAAGTTAAGAACCATTTTTTCTTTCTGTCTTTCACAAACTACAGGAGTAAGATTGGTAATTAAAACTGCATTTTAGATGTTCCTAAGCAAACGGCTGTACATAAAGAAATGGAATGTGAAATAATGTAGATTTTCCTTTATTCAACTGATTACAGAACAACTTTTTTATAGTCAGATTGTATCTGAAATAATTAAGCTTTCTCTGTAAACAGCAATTTGCACAAAGTTTTATTTCTAAAGCATATTTTATTCAGATATTGAAGGCTGTTGATGGCAAACTCTGAAGTTTTGGTGTAACTTCATTTAGCCTAAAGAGCTTAGAATTCAAGAACTAGTTTAAAAAATGAACAAAAGGTTCCAAATAAGTAACATTGACAGGGATAGCAACAGCAAGATATATTGTATCAGCAAAGACTTAAAGAACTCTGAAATTTTAGCTTTTCTTCATAAACTGTTATTACTGTACAATCTTTGTTGATTTGCAGATGAAGTCCTTTTGAAATTTGAAGAAGGAAAAGTAAGAGCAAGAAATTCAGTTTATGACACGTTACCTGTCACTGTTCATGGAAATGGTCCAACAAAAGTGAGTGACTGTGTTCTTATTTTTTGTGCAAAGACAGCAGTTTTAATAGACTCTTCTAGCACTGTTTTTGTCTCTAAAACAGTCACACCACCACTGCTTGTTTCCAATTAATGTTAGTAAGCATTGCAAGGGTAAAAAAACAATTCTAATTGCCCTCTCCAACATGTTCTTTTGCTGTCACTGTAACTTGGTATCGCTGCTGAAACAACTAATTCTGCTTCAAAATTCATTGTAGCATGGGAACAATTAGAAGAGAGTAAGACTAGGTTAATTTACTCACTATCACAAAACAGTTCTTGAAGCTAGCTCAGAATGTCTCTCTTGTTATTAAACAGTAATCAGAAGAGGAAGTTTTCAGAGGGAGAAAATTCTAAACAAGAGTCACAGACGAGGGTACAAAACAGTAACCTATCTAATCCTGCCACAGACCTTGGTATACACATATACAAAAAATATATTTATGTTGTGTAAGTCGGTGTGTGGTGGACAGATGCAACAGAGCTGGCTCTTGTTGCATTTTCAGTCTCATTGATCACTGCCTGCAATGCACCCAAGGCTCATGGGCTTTGGGTTCATGGTAGAGCACTATCTGCCCTGTGAACTGTCTGCTTGGGACATTCTGCCTGTGTGTAAGGATTCAGTAGTGCAGAGCCTAACACTTTCACAGAACCTGACACACTTTCTTTGGGAGAAACTGCTACATTTTGGGCATATGGTAGTTGCAAGTTTCAGTTTTTTGTTATATAGCAAAGAAGTGTAAAAGTGTTTTGATTTTTAGGCTCACTTGACTGAAGAATTTGGCATAGTTACTTTCTGAGTTCTTCTGAATGTGTGTTCCTTACTGGAGCTCCCTATATCAAAAAAATACCTCACAGGAGAATGAGATAAAGTTTGAAACACATGGAAACACCAGTAACTGATGCTTCTTAGTTTTTGCACTGTGTTTCATTTTTGGAATTGGTGGATGTTATGATGCTGTTACCTGTTTGGCTTAGAACTACTCAGTAGTGGGGAAATATCGGACCAATTTCTTGCATGTTGCTACAGTTACTTTTGCCTCAGCGAAATCCCTAAGTTATGTCTCATGGCTGGCTTTGTTGGCACTTTGCCAATCAAAACAAAGGTACTCTATTTCACAACTGAGTGAGCAGTTTAGGTTGGAACTCCTTATATTAGTCCATGAGTTTTGCTACATTTTACTCAATCCCTGCACTTAGTTTTAAAAACGAAGAGGAAACTCATGTTATATATCACTTCATCAATGTGTGATTCTTCTTTTAAACACAGAATGGAATTAAGAGTACAATAGTATAATAGAATTGGAAAAAGCTTTCCCTAGTTAGTAAATAAGCTAACATAAAAGTAATTCCCAGAATTAATTCCAAATAGTAAAATTGTTTTTTTGTATATAAGGCCCTTCTGTTTTGTATTTAATTTATTTTAGTAGGATTGGTCAGGGACAGTTCTTTGAAATGAACACCAGATTGCCCTGACATCCTGACGTAGTATTTTTTTAATTCCCTCAAGTGTAATGACTTTTTTGTGAAATATACTTTTTTTAGACGTTGTTATTCATATCTGAAATTAAATTCAAGCAAGTCTATTTATAAATCTGTCTAGAATGACTTTCAATATGCATGAACAAACACCAAAACATGATACAATGCAGACTGAGTATTGGACTGGAATGTGTTTTCTATGCAAAATAATATTCTATCCTTCCAGTTTTTCTGTGAGGCCAGTAGAGCAGAAATGAATAGCAGTCTTCTCTGAGGCAGATTTTCCCCAGCATGAAAGATCCTGTAACCATTGCAAATGGCAGTAGGTGAGAGTGAAGATCTGCACAAACTTCCTGTGGAATCCAAGAGGACAGGGCAGCCCATCAACAGGAAAAGTACATATTTTGTTCAGTGCTAATTCAAAGTATGTCAGTAAGCTAGATGCAGCTTTAAAATGTATCCCCCGGGCTGGCTTCTGATCTTTGCATAGCTTGTCAAAAACACATCATCCTGGGCATCTATCTTTTCTGTGTTTTCCACATGGTCACCCTTTGTGTTTTGTGTAAAGTGATGATAATTTTCAGATTTGGTAAAATAATTGAAGTGTATTTTTTTATTTTTACCTTGAAATCAGATAATTAGGAGTTTTTGTGAGCTGAACAATCTATAGTCTGTGTCTTGGAAATCGTACAAGCATTTAACTGGTAGTTGATATACAAATTTTTGGTGTAACTGAAGCAATAATTGTTGATGATAGGTTTTATGAATGAAAAGGAAAAAAAAAGTTTTTACTGGCAACTTCTGTATGTTTGTTATTTTGTTTTACTCTTAAAATGAAAAAAAAAAAGACAGCTAATTGCCATTAGGTATAAGAGATTCAAAGAGTAAGCCTGAATTCTTTAAAAGATATAAATCACCATTTGCATGCACCTTCTATTAAACTGAATTGCTCATTTATTTACCAGATTCACTTGAATTATTTGGGAAACTATATTCCTAATGCTTGGACACGGGAAACTGGTTGCAGTATTTGTGATTTAGACTTACTAGACCTGTCAACAGTAACGGTAAGAATATTTTGCACTACAACAATGAATGCAGTTGGTAGGTGTGTAGTGATTTCTGAGGTAAAGTGGCTTCAGTCTGCAATGTTTTCTAGACACCACAGGGTGCTTTTTCTGGTATATCAAACTGTTAAAATGGGATTTTGATTTGTTGGAAAAATTAATAATTTTATAAATGTTTTTCTGCATGCATTTTAATACAGGTTTTCCCCCATATTACTGGGAATGATTCTATCCCCAAAAGGCCTCCAGATCCTTACCTCTGTTAACTGAGAGAGAATTAATCATTTTTGAATTGTGTAAGAAAGATTCCAGTGAACAGAATTTTTAGGGAGGTAGAAGAGCCCTTCAGGTATTTCAGGTTTTTAACTCCAGACCTACATAAAAAACTTGATACACATTAGTTTAACAATTTCAGTAACAAATAGAGGTTAATAGAGAGTTACTGTTTTATGAGCGATAAATAGTCAAAACTGCTTTACCTTGTGTCCTGGTTTTGCTGGGACAGATTCACAGTCCAGCTGTGGTCTGCAGGTCATTAGCAGTTTGGAGTCAGCCAGGGCAGCTGCCCCAAGCTGGCTCAAGGGGTATCCCAGCCCATAAACATCATGCTCAGTATAAAGGGGGAAGTTTGCTGAGGACAGGGTGGAGGTTTCTGCTTGGTCTTCCCCTAGTCCTATGCTTTCTTTTCCTTCTGCTTAGAATCATAGGATCAGTAAGGTTGGAAAAGATGTCTGAGATCATCAAGTCTAACTGTCCACCCAACACTACAATGACCACTAAACCGTGTCCTGAAGTACCATGTCTACATGTTTTTTGAATTTCTCCGGGGATGGTGACTACCACCTACCTGGGCAGCCTGTTCCAATGTCTCACCGCTCTTTCAGGAGAGAAATTCTTCCTAATGTCCAATTTAAACCTCCCCTGGTACAACTTAAGCCTATTTCCTCTCATCCTGTCGCTAGTTACTTGGGAGAACAGACCAACCCCTGCCTCACTACAGCCTCCTTTCAGGTAGTTGTAGAGAGCAATAAGGTCTCCCCTCAGTCTCCTCTTCTCCAGACTAAACAACCCCACTCCTTGTAAGACATGTTCCCCAGACCCTTCCCCAGCTTCACTGTCCTTCTCGGGACCTGCTGTAGCACCTCAATGTGGTTCTTATTCTGTGGTGCTCAGAACTGAACACAGTGCTCAAGCTGTGGCCTCACCAGTGCCAGGTGGTGCTTCTCCCCATCCCTGGAGGCCTTAGCTTACTGTTCTGTTCGTGAGCACTGCTCTCCTATTTATTGTGACCATCATAGAGTCGCTGGGCTGAGTATAACTTTGTTTAATTCATATTGGCACTGGTATTAGTTTGGCTGTTTCATTAAATCTGTTTTCATCTCAACCTGCGGGTCTCCTCTCCTTTTCCCAAACCCTCTTTTCTTCTGGGGAGGGATCATCGGGTGATAGAGCAACTGCTTTAGTTTAGCCCTGTGTACAGGCTAAATGTAGACACCTTGTAAAGGATAATAACAGATGTCTGCATTGTATATGGAAATGTGTTTCTGTAGAATGAATCTGATGTAATTGAGATTGAATATCAGTTCAGTGTTCAGAATTCTCCTACGATGAACATGCACTCACACATGGCAAGTGTGTGTATCTCCAGTATTTGGGAACTTATTTTGGCTTTTTGGCTCCAAACATCATGTCTCTAGTGTCTTTATGAATATTTCAGCTTGTACTCAGTAATTTTTAGGCAGGGTAAATACTAAGATCTACCATGTGGAAATATAAAGCTTGTACTTAAGAACAATGAGAATGTTTTTTTTTTTTAACAGGGTGTTTCCAGCAGCTGTTTTGTTTTTCTTTATTGAAGATTTGAATGAGCACAAGTCTTGGAAGGTCATGTTGAGGATAGCATGAAGGAAGTGGTGGCTTCTTACATTTGTAATGAAACAACAAAGTGAAAGAATTTAGGCAATAAGTCTATTATGGGATGAAATATAAATTTTAAAAGTCATTGCTGGAATTCAAGTAACTTTCAAATTCTTTTTAACATATTTTTTAAATTTCATTTTTGCTTTTAAGATACAACATTCAAATGATGTTTTTCCGAAATAGCGTTTGCAACGTAGTTTATTTGAGGAAAGGAAGTTGTCTGTTTTTTCTGAAGGTGTTACTAATTAAAATGTGGTTGGCAAGCAGTTAAATCTTAAAACCAGTAATAGGGAGTAACTTGGATAGTTTACTGGACAGTTTCCTATAGTTTATGTACATCTGCTTGGAATGTGTCTTCCTTACTGTAATTCATTCGTTGGACTTCATACCGCACTCACTTTTGCCAGCAGAAATAAGGAGACTTTTCTTTGGCCTCAGTGGAATTATTTACTTCAGATGTTTCTAAGTACAAAGCAGTACTTCATCTTCTGAACTTGCTTTCTGTTCAGGCCTGGCTGGTTGCTACTTAACAAAAAAAAAATCTTCAGAGAAAAGAGCAATACCAGCTCTGTGTCTCTAATCATTCTTCTCATATTGTTTTATTTAACTTTCTGCATTGATAGACTCGCATCTTCTGAGGATTTTGGTTGCTCTTTTCATAAGCAAGTAGAGAATCATATTTTTTGATACCAACCGTGTTTTGGACTTTGAGTCCCTCTAAAGAAATTCTAGCATGAATGGGTCTCGATGATCTTAGGTGTTGTGGTTTCAAAGTTTTGGACTGGGCTTACCTACGGATCTTGACTTTAGTAGTACAAACCAGGTAACTTCCACTGTACAACAAGAAACTGAAATAATCTTTCCATGCTTTCCATCATGGCCATAGAGATGCCCTTCCTTCTGAAAGTCAGGGGAGGTGTGTGCATGGCAGAGGTGGGTGGAAGCATTGCTGTTGGTTGTGTAGGTCAGGCTGTGGAGCTTTGGGCTTACCTGTGAAGGAACTGAGAGCCATGTGCTCAGTATTTTGCTCAGTAGGACTGAAGGACCTCCTGTGCTCTGATCATGGCTGAGGTGTGGAAACACTCAGTAACTACTTTTTTCTGATGTCAGCAGCCTGTGACACCCTCAAATTAGCTACCTGCCCAGATCAAAACAGGGCAAAAAATAAGTTGAAGAATGTACCCTGACTCAATAACTGTACTTTTTTTGCCACTTTACATTTTAACAAAAAAAAAAAAAAAATTTAATTGGACAACAAAATTAATATGAGGGTAATTGCAGATCACTGGAATAGGTTGCCCAGAGATGTGGTGGAGGCCCCATCCATGGAGACATTCAAGGTCAGGCTTGATGAGGCTTTGAGCAGCATGACCTAGTTGGAGATGCTTATTGCAGGGTGGCTGGACTAGATGACCTTTGGAGGTCCCTTCCAACCCAATACATTCTATGATTCTGTAGTCTTTCTAGAGATACATCTTAAATTCTAAAGTTTGTTATGGGTGTGGAGATCTCCAAGTCCAGGTGGAAAAGATTACCTCACTCATCCTCTCACTTCATTGGTGCCTCTTGTGGCAAGGATTCCTGGACTTTGCTCTGTGTAGTCATCCCAAGGCATTGTCCTGTATTTCTTCCAAACATTGTCATATGCTTAACGACTGCTTCTGAAAAAGTAAACTTCGAAATGGCAAATGTGTGACTTCAGCTAAAATGGGAAAATCTGTTCAGAGATGTTAACATCCTGATGGAGATAGGGTATTTATGAAGTTGTTTTTTTCTTTTTTTTTTTCCTGGGGCACAACTGGGAAGAAACAAAATTTCTTACTTGATATATTAAAATTGTTCATTGTGACCTAGATTCAAATTATGCAGTGACAACTCTTTATAGCTTGATGAACCAGAGTCTAAGTTATTAACCTTATGTTTTGAGGAGATGCATCAGAGAACTCTCTGCTTTTGAGAACTCTTGCAGCAAGTTTGCAGGTGTTTTTACTCTCAATTTTTTAAACATTATCTTGCCTCAGTCATGTTCCTAGGATTTTAATGTAGAGCCAAGCGGTTCACACTTCGGTGTACTGACAGAGTGTTAATAACTCCTGATTGTCTGTATAACCTTTCCAAATCCATCCTGAGCCTGCTTCTAGTGAGGAAATAGGTTAGAATTGAAGAAATATGCCAAATAAATTGTTGCAGCAGCCCTACTGTTGGTAGCTCATGCGCATGTTCAGCTTAGCCTGATGGCACACGTGGTTACCCTCATCACTCACAATCAGGGATATTTGGCACCACGACACCAGCCTCCATGGAGTTGTTGCCAGAGACTGTCACGCTTGCTTTTTTCAAGATATTAGTGCAGTTGTCTTCATTAGCTGTTTTGAAGTTCTTAGGATGTCTGCATGAGTATATATTAGGTTGGAAGATGAAGTTGTGACCAGGAGGTACTCAGGGTAAACAGTGGTGCCTCATGTTTCTTATCTGGAGCAGCTGACAGTATGTTTCTGGATTTCAGATGTAGACAGTGACACTGTAAAATCTCAGCTTGCACTGATGATTTATCCAGATGCTTTTCAAGTAGATGTTGGCTTACTTAAGAAAAGCTAACTTGCAGACTTCTATGCTTGTATAAGGTTTCGCTCTGAGCCTTGTAGTGGGTCAGACATTTATATTACTTTCCTCTTTTAGAGGTGGAGAATTTTTTTTTAATCAGGACCTTTCTTGTGTAAGATAATTTAACCTTTGAAGGTTAAATTTCTTTGATTCACTAATGCAGTAGTATATTTTAGGAATACTTCACAGTGCCATCTAGGTTTGTTTTAGAGTCTGTGATCTCTTTATCAAGCATATACAAGCCCAGGAATTAATAGTACTCTTCAGAAGATCTGAATTCACATTAAAATAAGTTGGATAAAACTTCAGTATCTTTAGTGCAAGGGGAGAATCTCTAGTTAGTTCATCAAAGGTCTTGATAAAATGAGTGAGAAGGGAAGTAATGCAGAGGCCGCTTAAAATGGTCAGGGAGAAATAGTGCATGTAAGTGTATGGAATGTTATTGCAGTTTTTGGCTTAAAGTACAGATGAGTAAAATATTTTAGTGGTATTTATTCTTTGTCTTAAACTGGGCTTCTCTGTGTTCTTGTAAAGGTTACATACATATCCATGTTATTTGCAAAAAATGCATTTGCAATGCAGTTCTGGGTGTATTTCCTTAAGTAATCTTTTTTGATGGTTTATTTTTTTAAGTAAAAAATTTTAAAAATTGCAATACCTTATTTTCTACTTCCTGTTTCTGTTACTGGAATTCATAGTTTCTAGCAATACTAAATCCATTATCTCTCCTTTAGCGCATTTCCTTATTAGTTACTTTTTTAATGTAACTAATCTTAGAAAGGAGGCATCTTATTGTGTCAAATTTTTTTTTTTTTTTTTTTTCCTTAGGAATATCCAAGAGTAACAATTGGTGTTTTCATTGAACAACCCACTCCTTTTCTGCCTAAATTTCTGGACAGACTATTGACTCTGGACTACCCGAAGGAGACACTCAGCATATTCATTCATAATAATGTAAGTATGGTTTACTGATATGCAAAGCTTCATTTTTGGAAATTATGGTAGGAATGAAAGCAATGTGAGGGAGTATATGGATTCTGTATATGTACATAGTTAAACTGTATCAGAAGAGATACTATTTCAGAATCTAGTATGCAGAAGTGGAAAAAATACACAAATTAAATTGTGGCAATGCTTACTGAAGCATGAAAAAAAAACTGCTTCAGTTCTTTCACTTTTACTAATGAAAACCATTTTATTTTAAAATTTATGCTTCTGGGAGAAGTACTGATTGACATAAAACAATAGGGAAGGGTAGAATAGTTCCAGTTGAAAGGGACCTACAATGGTCATCTAGGCCAGCTGCTTGACCACTGAAGGACTGACCACAAGTTATGTTATTAATAGCTTTTATCCAGTAGTTGACATTGGATTTGCTTTTCATCTTGCTGATACCCCAGTGCATTTATGTTGCTCTTGGTACTCCTGCTGGGTGCCATGGGAAAGACTGGTGTATCCAGGTGTATTTTGAATGGCCATACAGGTAAGTTGCTTTTTTGAGTGTTTTTTGAATAGCAAAAGCCAATTACTTAATGATCTGGTGTTGCTGATACTGATACCAGTGACTTCAGTACTGTATTACTTTCATGAGTGAGGTGACAAATGTGTGTAAGTCTTTTGAAAAAAAGGAGTCTCAAAGAGAAGTGAGAGGAAAATAAAATTCTGCCCTTTTTCAATTTGCATGCTTTACTGTTGATATCATACCACAACAGGCCTGAGTAATAGAAGTACAGCTCAGAAGAGCAGTGTCCTTTTGTAAGGGGATCTCAAAGTTATAAATGTGATATACACACAGGAATTGTGTGCATAGGTTTCATTGCTTCAGCAAGAAGTCCTATGGTATTTGAAATGAATAGAAAAAACTTGATAGCTTTTTGATCATAGAGAGGAGGGGAAAACACTACCTGATATTTTAATTAATCTAATGTCAGCCATAATATGCAAAAAGCTACAAATGAGGGCACTGGGTTGGGAGATTTGCATGCAGCTGAGATCTCTTAAATTAGAGGTAGGGTAATTTGAAATTAAAGAAATAATCACTGTGACTACATTTTAAAGAAACAATGGCTGTGACTGTCCACCCGGGTGCAGATGACAGCTCCTTCTCTAAGGCCATTCTGGAGTGGCCTAAAACTCCTCTGTGCCACCGAGGTTGTAGATGGGAGATCATAAAATAAATATCCTAAAAAAAGTACTGCCGAAATAATCTGTGAATTGTGCATCACTGGCTGCATCATACAGCTTTTATTTATGTTCCTGATGTGTTGGACTCTTTCATTAAAATTTTGGACAGAAGAGCTTCATTTTGATTACAGATATACTGGAATATCTTAAAATACTGTTTGCCATCTGTTTGTTTAGGACAGAATACAGTGTGTTTTTGGACACTGTTTCTGATTTCAGAGCAACTTGTACTTTTCATTCACTGTGTGTTAACATGATTACAGGAAGTTTACCATGAAAAGCACATCAAGAAATTCTGGGAGAAAGCCAAGAACATTATCAGAAATATAAAAATTGTTGGACCTGAAGAAAATCTGAGTCAAGCGGAAGCCCGGAACATGGGAATGTAAATTTTAGTTTATAAATCTATTATAATGGTGGATACACTAACAATTTTTTTTTTTCTTTTATGTATGTTATTTTGCATCTTAAACACTAACAACCTTACATCTTAAGATATAGAAGTGGGAGCTTTTGTGTAGAACAAGATCTAGATCTAAGACATGAATTGTTGAAGGATTTTATGGTTTCTGTGTAATATAAAAAGCTGTTGGTCATTGTGAGAACAGCTCTGATTTGGACTGCTTTGGTAATCTGTCATCTTGTAATGAAGCTATAAACAAAGCAGTAAGAAATGTCAGATTATTTTTACATTATAGTTAAACAAGTATACATTAAAACAGGATGAGCACAAACTGTAAAGTTCAAATATTTAAAAAAAAAATGATTTAGATATAAAATAGATGGTATGATACAACAAACTTTTTATTTAAGTTTGTGCAGAAAATTATATGTGGTAGTATTTAAAGGTAGTGGAAGCAGATGCAAATGTAAATAGAAAGTCTGACTCAAATGTATCTTCCAAAAATGTATTTGGCTTTATTTTTTCTATCCAAAACTTTCTCAGGCTGACTTACCACAGAGTGATTTCACAGAACAGAGGTACCTCCTTGATGTTGTTGTAGGGTTTTTTTTTGTTATTGTTGTTTGGAGTTTTTTTTTTGCTTTTTCCCTTTTGTTCTTGCTAGGGAATCTAAATCTTCAGCTTTTAAATCCAGGTCTTGCCAGGCCTAAATCTGAACTTTGGGAGTATGTATCCTGTGTCAGCCATGTGTGTCAAGGGGTCTCTTTAGTGGCACTGGCTACGACCACAGAGTTGCTCATGGCTTTCCCAGTATGTCCATCAGTCAACTTATGGAGTTTTACAGACCAGCATCCCATCAAGGCCTCTCTGTGGCTCTTGAGCAAGCTTCATTCTCACCTAATTCCTCCACTCTTTTCTCAAAGGTCTTCCATGAGTATCAGAGCAGAGAAATTAATATAAAAAAAACTCTCTTCTTTTATATTCAGAGGTTAAGAGCATGACATAGGGTGTTCATGGCATCAACTGAAAGAATGAAGGTCTTGTCTTGAGTCTCTGGTATTCTTGGAAATTTATTTGAATGAGGTTTTGTTGTGCTGAAGCCCCTAGGAAACAGATATTTGGCTGAGGTCCAGGCCTCTCCCATAGCCTTTCTAGGAAATGCTGCAGATGTCCAGCATTAGTGTAAGCAGCTATTCACATTTATAAATAAATCTTTTTTTTTTTTTTTCCTAGTAGTCTCTGAAACAAATGTGCCATGTTTGTAAACTTTTTGAAGTAGTGTGTGTTCTGTGTAACTGAGGTGGAATTTCTGGAGTTGCCTTTTCCTGCTTGTATAGACAGCATAAAACAAAATCTTTACTGTCATCCATTTCTACATTGTTGCTAAATCTCACCCAAAGTTCTTTAGACCTGTTATCTTTTGATAGAACTTACTGACTTACAATGTGACAGTTTTGTTGGGATATATGGCCTTTGCTTGATCTGTGGATAAAGAGTAGTAATTGAAATGTATATTTGCAAAAAATAATTTCAAATCCTGTTACATAATTAGGAAGATAATCATACTTGTGATATGCACCATAGGACACACTATACTGTGGTGTGTTATCTATTGTCTGAATATAATTTAAGCTCCTGCTTTGAAAAGCCCTCTCTAATAAAGGTTCCATCCTAAAGAGATACATAGCATATAGAAGAAACCATGAAGTATGAGGTATGGAGAATGAGAGATCATGCCAAAATATTGAATCAGGCAGAAGATATGAGTGTTGGTAGTAGGATCTTTTGTGTGAACAATGTAGATATAATTTGATCTCTCTTTTCAGTTTGACTGAAACAGGTTCAGTGCATCTGCTGCTTCCTTTGCACTCCTGGTCTGCTTGGCTGCCCTTGTGAACATCACCAACTTCTCTAGATCAACTGCATTTCACCTTGCCTCGAAAAAATGTAGCTCAGAAGTGGAGGATATTAGGCAGTTACTATAAAAAATTATTTGCTTTCAACCCTTCAGCTGGCTTCCAGCATAATAGCCCCATTTGTTTCTTGCTAATGCTGCAATGGGAATACCATGAAAAGCGTGAATCTTCGAACATTTTTAATGGTTTGAGTTCCAGAGATTGATATATTCAGTTTTCTGATTCATTTTCTCCTGCCTCTGTTTGCATTATTGGCTGATATTTTTGTTCCATCTGCCTGAAACATTTTCTCTCTTTTTCCAAATTAGCTGATTTTATTATCTTCCTGTCATCATCCTGTACATCAAGAATTAATTTGGTCTTGTTATTTCTACGTTTCACACAAGACTATTTATCGAAAGCAGCAAAACAAGCTTCAATTAATACAGAGAGAGAGAATTTAAGCATGGAAGGTCTGGTTTGTTTTCAACAGAGTACTTTTAAGCATATAATGGAGTTGGGTTAGTTTTATAGTTATCTCTCCCCTCACCCTCTTTTTGGCTCAGTAAAAAGTGATGAAAAATCACAATGACGTTCTCAGTAAATGAGACTCTTATGTTAATGTAAATGTGAGAAAATAACATTTTTTTAAATTCACCCATAACCATGCAGCAAACTCGCCTGCTTTTCTCATTCATATAATAAAGAATAGTCAATGCATTTACTTTCTTGCTGCTTCTTGACATAGAAAGCCTTCACCTATGCTTATGAAAGTTGAGTAGGTGTTGGCAAGGACCCAAAATTGTGCAGTCAGCAAAAACTTCTTACAGTTCAACAGCACTGGCAAACAGGAGTGCACAGCTTGCTTTATTTGGGGCTGAAACAGATTAAAAAGGGAGATAAACAGAATCAAGAGAAGGAAAGTTTAGCTGCATGTTGTCTGAGCATTTTCTCTGAGTGTACATGGCTTGAAAATGAAATAGAATTTCCATGTTTGGTTTTTTTTTTTTATATCTTTGTCTACAAGGAATATATTAGCACTCTTAACAGTTGGTTCTTTTTTCTCTAAGAAAAAACTTGCTTGTAGTTTTGCCTTGTTTTCAGCCAGCTGAAATGATGACAGAAAATGTAAAGTAACCAGATGAAATATGTTCAAGCAGTGACAAAGTAGCAAAATATGGGAATTTATCTCCCTCATTTTGATGAGGTTTTAGTTAAAAAAAGCCTATTTTCCATAATCTTTTTTCCCCTCACTGCTTAGAGACTTCAGGGTTTCTTTTCTGAGGGGCTGTTTTTTAACTCCCTTAAAAACATTAACAAAAAGAATGAGCTAGAATTTTTCCTAAACTTTAAAACTGCAATTTACCTCATCTTCTAGTGGGAATGTGCACTTTTTAATGAAAGTTTACATTGAAACCTTTCAAAAGTTTCAGGAAGAATAGTAGAGAGATCAGATTCAATTGGAGAGTTCATTGACTTCACTGTTGAATTTTGAGCTGAATTTAGGGTCTCTTCTGTTTCTTTAAAGAGGATATTTAGTCATTGTCTCTGAGCTCCCATTTGGTGTTGATAAACGATGACATGGACACAGGAGGACTCCTCTTCAGTCCTTCAAGTAGGACAAGTGTCTTGTCTGTGGCTGAAGAAAGAGCAGGGATTAAATCTGTCTCTCTCAAACATCAAGTGATTTCTGTTGAAGACTTGGATCTTCTCGAGCTGCTTCTCCTCAACACTTCAGCACTTTGTGTTTCATCCTCAGATGAAAGAGGAACATTTTGAACTTTGAGTGTTGCAGAACAGCTTTCCCACCCATACCTGATTTCAGTAGCTTCCAGGTGTGTTAACTGTGGTAACAATACTTAAACCTGAGATGCAAAACTAAACATTAGTGCTTTATCTCTTTTGTGGCTACATTTGCTTGTTTTTGGTGACGAGTGATAGTGTTTCTTTATAGTGTTGTGGCTATCTGGAGAGATTCAAAATGTAACCCTAAGTGGCAGATAGTATCACCCAGTCTTTCAGTGGGTGCTGCAGACTTTTATCTGAGACACCTTTTCTTTGAGAGGTCTGGTATAAATGCTCTCCCTTTGGGCTCACAGTCCACATTTCGAATTGTATTTCCAAAATGTGAGGTGTATGAAAATGCTAAATGCATATGTTGCAAATTCAATCTATGTCAAAAAAAAAAAAAAAAAAGTGACTCAGTGCTAAAGAAATTGGGTCGACCATATGAATTACTGCTATAAGCAACTAGCCCCTTGGGATATCTAGTGGAAAGTCTGATGAAGAGAAGAGCAGTGAGACTTTCCTTTCTCAGATGATGTCACTCTTCCAGATGGGCTCATGGTTTCTAAGCAAAATTAAACATCTCTATGATTGCAAAACACTTTAAACTGATCTGCTGAGGTTCACTTCACACTTGCAACAAAAAAACCCTTCATCTTCTACTAAATTTTTAATCACTATGCTCAAATGGCTTTAAACTAGGTACAAAAATACAGCTTTCTTTTCAACATTTGGTCTTAGTTTATAAGCAAGGTGGAGTACAAAATAAGTAGATTAAAGGTTTTAGCCATTGGATTTAGATTAGGAATTACATTACTATAAGTATGTGTGTTGCTAGAAAGTACTTTGCACTTGTTCCTTGCTGTGACCTGGATATGCATGACAGCTTTGCATATAACCTGGGATTTCTACATCTGGAGAGATTAACATACACTTTAAGAAGGTAATATTTTAAAGCATGAGAATATCCAGGATTATTTTTATTTCCTTGGGAGAGCTACTTGGAAACATTGACAGCCTGAAGAGAAGATGCATGGATTTCTTAAGAGTAGGATTGCTTTATCAATTTTGGCAGAAATTTTTACAGCTCTTTTTCTGTGTATCTGAAATGTTTTGTGGAGATTTTTGTTAGTGACCTTAAAGTGCAAAGGCAGAATCTCTACTTCATGTTTGACCTAGTGACTTATATCTGGAAATGAAAGAATTATGCTTTAAACATGAAGTTTTGCACATTGGTGATCCAGTCTTAAATGCTATATAGAAAATGATAGGGGAAAAAAATGAGTTAAAGTATGGTCAGCATAGTAGCCTTAATTTTTGGCCTTTTTCTGTCTGTGTATATATATATAATATAAATACATATATTTAATACTTTTGGTTACAGAGGTTGAAGTTAAGAGATTTCATATTGTAGGTTATTTGTACTACAACTGAATTTCCAGACTATTTAACGCAGTAATTTTTTCAAAGAGTTCTCAGTAGATGATTGAATAAGTGTGACTTAGACCTAAAGTTTTAATTAAGTATTTTGTGTTTTGAATTTCAATTTGAATGAAGAACAGAAGTATTTTCAGCACTAAACACATTGAACTCCTTTTAGTAGAATTCTCTGGCTCTGGATTTAAAGGGAGGAAAAAAAAAAGGAGGAAAAAGAAGAGCAAAAGTTGAAGGATTATATGCTTTGAAATTATTTAACCAATTTATAATAATGTTTGCTTACAACTAAATATAAATCTCTGCAGGTTTTTTCCCCATTTTCATAATTAAAAGAATGAATTCCATTCATATTTTTGTTAGCAGCAAAAGGTTTATCTGCTTTTGGGGCGAAGTGCTAGACAGTGTTAACTGGAAACCTGGACTGGCACCAAGTCTGTTAGTTTTTCAGGTTTCTTTTCCTCATTAGTAGAATGAGGATGAAGGAACTGAATGTTTTTGGAAGAAATTTAACATCTCATGTCAAGAGCAATATAAAAGTCAGGTTACTATTAATAATTGTAGTTACGCTAACGATAAAACTACCTGTGGGTTTTGTGCAGTATTTGTAAAGCTTTGAACAGAATAGACTGCTACTGGAAAATGCCATAAAGACTGGACTGTGTTGTGGCCAAAATAAAACCTGCTGTTTTTAACTGGGGCAATTATGTGAGACAATGCTGTTTAATTACTGTCAAACCCATGTATACATAAGATAGAAAACTGTCAGTGAAAGAGATGTCAGTTAAGGCAGAAACAGAGTCTGACCAAAGATTTAAACTACAGATGTGTGTCCAAACACGATGACTTCAGCAGCAGTGGGAAGACCATTTCTCTCATTTTGGTATCATAAAAATTTGCCTCAAATCTTACTACACCTTCAGTAGTTAAGTTTGAAGAGCAAGGATTGCTTACTTGTACGGAATAAAAAAGCTCTACTTGTGATTGTGATTCCAACAAAGTTACACCTCTAAAGTCCTTTGAGAGGAAGAAAGTTTGATCACAAAGACACAAAAGGTGTTAAGTAATAATTCTTGGAGGAGACAGACTGAATGCTCTCTGAGGTGCTTCAGTAGGTACTGGAGGGGAATGGAGGAGGAGGGGCCAGGAAGTCAAGCCAGTAGTTTCCTTGACTTGTATGTAGCCTGTCACATCCACAGTTTATCAGATTTTCTGAAGTGACTGAGATCTTTTCCTCCACAGAAAACAGTCACAAATAACCAAATCAAGTGGAACATAAACTAAAGTAGTGTTTTATAGACATTTCAAAACACAAAAGTAAAATAATTTTAATGTTTCAAGCTGTTACAATGGAATTAATGCAAGTTCTGTCAATAATAGTGGGGAAAATAGGCAAAGACAGTAATACCATCTGCATGATAGAATGCTGCTTTTGTAGTATGACCTGAGGAAATGGTTCCACTTCTTCTAAAAGTATATTTGATTTGCTATGGTCTCCTACTATTCTGTTGGCTGCAAATAAAAATTCAGGAAAGCTGAATTCACTATACTGGTTCTTGGCCTAACAAGTGTACCCTGCCAGAAACATACAAATGTAGTCTGTGTATCTTTATATTTATAGTGGAATGTGTCTTCTGCTTGGTAGAACCTTTCTTTTGAAGGTGTGGAAATCTATGCAAACGGTTTATTCTTCTGAGGTCAAAATCACAGCTGACAGACATAGTGTATTGGTCAAATTCAGTTCCTTTTTCTAATTTTCATTCACCACCTGTGCAATTGTTTCATAGTTCTGGTTACCAACTGTGTTGTTCTTGTAGGTCACAAAAAGACTAAGGAAAACATCCATAAATGTGTATTTTGTTATGCTTTTTGTCTTGCACTATTCATAAGGTTTCAATTAGTGTTCAGAATAGCAGATCACATCTGTAGCATCTTTGCCCAAAGACTGTTACAACCATATGCGATTACTAGAGAAGCTTATTTAATAAGCTTATTCTTCACTATTAATTGATTTTATTGACATCCAGCTATAAAAATTAGTGGCTTGCTTTCTTGCCCTCCCTTCCTTCACTATTTACCATTAGGACAATATAGAGTAGTTCTTACTGAGCTTAGTAAAGTTTAGAGAATGCTTAGTTTATTAAAAGAAGAAGATAAGGTATCTGATCCATATTTTAAAATCTTTTAGTTTATCATACTACTGTAATCTAAAGACACTTTTCTTTTACAACATTACACTGTAGAAGGCTTTTAATGCAATGTATGAGTAGTGCTTGGTTGTGGTTTTGAGATTTTTTTGAGGTGGTTATTGTTATTTGTGAATCTTTTCTGGACATGTGTGAGTTAATTGTTCCTTTTTGTCTTTTTAGGGACCTTTGTCGGCAGGATAAAGTATGTGAATATTACTTCAGCATAGATGCAGATGTTGTGTTGACAAACCCCAAAACTTTAAGAATACTGATAGAACAGAACAGGTGTAGTATATCTCTTGATTTTATAGAGTTTCCTCTAGCTTAAAAGGATTCTGTGGTGCCTCTCCAGAGAAAATAAGATGCTGTCTGTTCTTGCGGAGTTAAATCTTTTTGTTTACATGTGGTACTCAATTGCCATAGTTCATAACGGTCCCAGAGGACAACATTTCACAAAGCATTTTGTTCCTGTCAAACAGCAGTTCCTGATGTGAGTTTCAAGTGCTTCAAAGTTCATCTGAAGAGAATGGTATGGTGTAAACAGGTTTTATGAAATGAATTAGGATTTAACTGAACAGTGATTTTAAAGTTAGTCACACACAAAGTGTTAAAAAAATACCCCAAAACAATACCAGACAGAAAGTCCTTATCACAGAAAGTTACTACTCTGATATTGCAGTATTATTACGTTCTTTTAAAATCATAGGTACGGTACAGTATAGTGGGAAGGTACAGGAGATGAAGCAGCTGTAATGACGAGCTTTTCCTTGTGTTAGTGTGATCTCTTAAGTTACACAAAGCTGTGACTTTATCAGCAGCATCTCTGCTTTCAGCAGAGCGGGCCAGCTGTTAATGCTGTGCACTTCACTCCTACCAGTTTGTAAATTGTCATGGTGGGTAGGTAGCTGGTGTTTGCCTGTTCATAACAAATTTGACAAGCTCTGGTGTATTGCAGAAAGATAAATTATCAAGGTCTGTTTTGGTCTCCTAGTGAGAAGGGATGGAAATTAGATAAAGATGTTGCTGCCAGTCCTTTGCATTATATTCCTTGTAATATTTACTGTTACAGAAAGTGCCTAAAAGTCATGTACACTAGGTACCACAAACAAGCTTTGCAAAATATAGCTACCAGTAGGTATCCTCTGAAACAAAGTGCCATTTTATTCTTTCTGTTCTGGTCAACTTAGATTTCCTCTTTTTGTGTCTGTTAAGTTTTGGGTACGCCAGGTATCATTGTGTGTGTTTTTGGTGTGGTGTTTTTGTTTGTTTGTTTTCTGTCCATGTTTTTGACTCTTTGTGATGCTTCCTGTCCTTATGCTTTGGGCAGTATTCTTTTTTGCTTGACTGAAAATCAAGGCACCTCAGATTTATAGAAGTCTTTGCTTCTGTTACACTGCTGTTGTTTCTGGGTAGTGAATGTTTAAATGGTGTTTCTTCCAGCTTAAGTTCAGAACAGCTGTTCCAAAATTTGACAGCCATTGGTATTCTAACTACGCTATACTCCAAACTGAGTAAAGCCAGTATGACACATAGTCTGTGTAACAGTTTTTCTTATTCAATATGTCACTTCACAGAAAGATAATTGCTCCGCTTGTGACTCGTCATGGGAAGCTTTGGTCCAATTTCTGGGGTGCTTTGAGCCCAGATGGCTATTATGCTCGATCAGAAGATTATGTTGACATTGTCCAAGGGAACAGAGTGTAAGTAACTGTAAGCTAACTTTTAAAGTCAAGGCACTCAGGACAGTTATTAGCAACATATTCTTGCATATATATGCAATATGGTATTATTCCTGAAGAGCTTAGGCTACTTACGTGTTTCAGCTTTTTTGATTTCATAGAAAATGCATTTGTTTTTTCCTAGTCACAGCTTAAATAAACATGCAAAGTGTTTAACAATGATCTAGTACTAGTAAATGACATAGTCATTGCTAGTATCTGTCTGATGGTGTCTGGTTACTCCAGCAGCGCATAATATAGGAAGTGGCAAGACAAACAAATAGCAAATCTAAACTCTATATCCCAGTCAAAACAAATTTTACGGCATTCAACAAATTACTTCATCTTTTGGGGGCAAATTTTTAATCAACTGAACAGCTATAATTTCTTCACGTGTTTTTTCCTGTACATTGTCAGATATTTCTTGAGAGCTCCTTAGGATATTATTTTGTCACATAGCCTTTTTGGGTTTATCCTTCCCCTAAGTGAATGCAATATAAGTTGTTCTGATTTTCCCATATGGTGATGCATTTTCATTGCCCTGGAAGAATAAAAAGGTCTGGAACAGATTGACTGCTTGAATAGGACTGGCTCGTTTTCAGTCATACTGAAAGACGTGCTCATGGTGCTGGGAGAGAGAAAATCTGCAGAGTGAGTGTTGTGACAGCATTGCTTTTTTGTTGATATTGGCCCAACTCACATAAACACATGGCCTGCTGTGGTCCGTAGATATTTGTGTGAGGAGGCCAGACTAGCTGTGTGAAGCTTCAGTGAAGTTTTAAAAATCTGTTTTAGCATTACTTCCTCCATCTGGTAGTGTAGAATAATATCATAACAGAGTTTGACTGATTGCCTTAACTATGGAAACATGAAATACATTTGTAGTTGAAGCTCATTAGAGAATTCAACCCTCTTTTTTTTTTTTTTTTATAACAGTACTTCATAAAAATTGAACTACTGCCTGTGCCAACGTTTGTGATGGCCACAATGTCCAGCTGTAGTTTTTCAAGTGTCTTGGGAACCTTTCAGCTTAATTTTCTTAAAACTTGCTTATTCTTGTCAGCAAATACAGGGACGCTGTTTTGATACATAGGCAACAAGTGAATCTTCATGGCTTTAAACTATTTTAATTTTTTTTTCTCACAGAGGAGTATGGAATATTCCTTATATGGCTAATATATACTTAATTAAGGGGCAAACTCTCAGATCAGAGATGAAAGAAAAGAACTACTTTATGCGTGATAAGTTGGATCCTGATATGGCTCTCTGCAGGAATGCCAG
>NW_008605996.1:47854-68603 GCF_000691845.1 Merops nubicus
AGGTGTAGCTATAACACCTCGCTTCTAAATACACACAGACTTTGTGTCCTGCTGCACTTGACTGCTTCACTTGATCCTGGATACTACATTTTTACTTCTAATTCAAAGTACTGGCCAATTTTTATGAAATAGAATTCTTTAGGTGTACTTCTTTACATTGTTGAGAACAGAGGATTTTTGCAAGACTGGTGCACTAACTGCGTGATGGTTTTTATTTAAATTCACTAAAAGTTACTGTTGAGGTTAAAAGACCTTCCTTGTTGGTAGAACCTCAACAGATGAAACAAGGCTCAACTTCTCTGCTGTGTATGGCTTCAAATTTATCAATGTATTTAGAGAATCTCTTTTATGCATATTGTTATACAGTGTGAAATTTCTAGCAGTCTAAGTTGGAATATTTTGCAATTTCGTATTTAAGTAGATACATATTTAAAGTAATGATGGACAGTGTTGATATAAAAAGCCTAAGTGATTTATGAAATTATAGGAATCTTCTTGAGGAGCATGAACTACTTAGTTTTTCTAGACAGATTAAAGCTGTGTCAGAAATTTGTTACTTGCATTAAGCTGTGAGTAATGAAAGAAAACTTACTTGTACTGTAAAATTATGAATATGTAAATCTACGCTTATCCTGATATTTACACTAGTTTCAGCAAAGAAACAAATAAGACCTAAACCAGACCTATTTCCAGACACTATAACACTGAAAAATAATTTTGCTGAATTGAACAAGAAAAGTTGGCAAGTATTAATTTTTTTATTCCCTCATAACAAGGCATGATCTCCTTTGTTTGTACTGATTCCTCAGAACATCCTCATCCAATTCTGTTGTATTTAAACCTTCTCAGTATCAGTTATTGCAAACTTGTGCATCCCATGTGCTCGTTAAACTAATCTGACTGGCTCATCAGAAAATTGCTTTCTCTTTTCCTCTTTCTCAGTCTGTGCTGTAAGACAGTCTGGTACGTGCTTGTTTTTGTCTTGCAGCATATAAGAAGGGGCTGGTGGAAACAGCTTTGACATGTCTATTATGAGCTTTGCTTGGAGATGCATGTTGTCTGTAAAGGCATATCAGCTCTTGATGAAAGGCTGCTATTTCCCTAATGTAACTCTGGAAACCTAACAAGTCAAAAAAAGAGAGATTATATATCAGAAAACTGATGTGATGATTCTCCTTCATTTTAGAGTTTACAAAGGGAAAAAGACTCCCCTTCTTCGGAAACATTCCATATGCTCAGACCCCCAAAGGTGTTGCTTTATTTTTTTTATTCATTAGTTATTATTATGTGCAGTATTATTCTACCACAGGAAGATACTTCTCCTCTGTCCACTTTAACAAAGTACTGCTCTAGCTTTCTCTTCAGTCTTCCAAAGTTCAAGTTTTTGCCAGGGACAGGCTCTTCATGACTGGCTGTAAGCACCTTAGAGAGGCTTGTTTTTTCCTCAGGGAGCTTCTTCTGAGGTCAGGGTGTGCTGGAGCTGTACTTGTGTAGCCAAAATTGGTTGAGCAGTCCCAGGAAGGACTAAAGTGCAAATAACTAGGAGGTCTGCCAGGCCCCCTCCGTGACCACACAGGATAGTTTCGCCATCAATGTCACTTTAAGCTGTTTTTCTTGACCCAGACCCTCCTTATTCTCCTTGCTGCAGCTATTTTATGATTATGTCCAAACTGGGCATATGTTTAAAATAATCATTACCTTTCTAACAGTTTAACTCTTTTTCAGACAAAAACATAGACAGAAATACCAAAGAATCCAGGTGGTGATGCCTTTATCTGCTGCAAATCCAGAAGTCACAAACACTGATGACTAAAACCAAAGTTTTAGTCTGAAAAACAGTAAACTAAAAAAATCCACAGAACCTAAGTTTCTTTTTAAAAAGACTGCTTTTTTACTACCACTTCTAATCAAGAGAGTTTTGTTAATGTCTTCTGTTAATAGCTTGATAATAAAACAGTGTCTTACCACATGTGATATCTTGCGCGTTTTGGAATGTTTGCTTAGATGAACATAATTCAAAGTACTCAGCTGTTTTATACCCTGATCTGAATATTCTATATGCTGTAATTGCCAGTATCTTTTTATTTCAGGCCAATTCACCAGAAGGATCATGTGTTGAATACTCTGAAATAAGTTTCTTGTTCTGACTTCAATTAGCTCTTTTATTATTAGCTTATTCTTTCAGGTTTTAATCAGAAACTAAGCCCTAGATGCTGGTTTCCTTCCATGAGTATTTTCAGTTTGAGAGCAAGTGCTTCCAGTGTGTCTGCTTAGCTTTTCTGGAAAACAAATCAACGAACCACTTCTCTTTTTTCCTTTCTATAAGTGTATGTGGGTTTACATTATGAACAATGCATGTTCAATATGTTTAGAAAATAAATTCAACCAAATGCTTGCAGGCAAGAAATTAGCAACATTAGTTGGTGGTTAGAATCAACCATCCAAAACCTGAAGATGCTCAGTGCACATGTATAATATGTCTGTACAAGCGTGTGATGTTTATGCCTGCACTTTCATAAAACAGAGTTTCTAAAACATAAATTTTGCTAAGATGGACAGTTTTGCTAACAACAGTTTCTCTCTTTGGTATAGGGTGTTTTCATGTATATTACCAACAGACATGAATTTGGAAGACTCCTTTCTACAGCCAATTACAATACCTCCCATTACAACAATGACCTCTGGCAGATATTTGAAAATCCTGTGGTATGCATCTCTTTGTTGATGGAACAGTTATATTTGAAAAAATTGTAAAGTTTATCTGTTACAAAGGGCTTGGGATTTAAAGACACAACATGGAGAGCTTTTGCTTTATTATGTGCCAAATATTGGTTGTGTACTAAAATGTCATTTGCTTAAATGGGTGGCAGAGAACAATGTGTTGTATCAACAAGCTAGCTGATGACCAGAGTATAGGGTTGGAGATATGTCCCTGGTGTAACTGGTTTTGTGGGTTTTTTTGATACAATGAGAAGCATTTTGTTTATGGATGTAAGAAATTGCTTGTTTCCAATGCTTTCAGTAGAGCAAATGAATAGAATATAAATTGTTTTTTTTTGTCACTTAGAAATTAATTTGTTCCATTTTAATGTTTTAATATCATGGGTTTTAGGACTGGAAGGAAACCTATATAAATCCCAACTACTCAAAGATCTTCACTGATAATATAGTAGAACAGGTGGGTATAAGTAGTTTTCTTAAACTTTGTGGGACTAATAATAAATTGGCAAACAGAACTACTTCCATGTAAATGTTGTTTTGGTTAGTTGTTGAACAGCTTTTTGATGTTTTGGATTGGAGCTGATTTTTTTTACCATTTTGAAAACTAGATGAGAAGAGTAAAAAGAAATAATTGCTAGAATGCTTAGAAGGTAGTTATCCAGGTAATTGCCTTCTCATAAATACAGATGTTGCTAACTTATTTGTTTGAACTAGATAGTATTTAGTTGAACTGTGCTAGCAGAAGGACTAATAAAAGTGCTGTAGCTGATTGCTGGTTTTTTAGGTATCTGACAAAGGCAAGCTCCTCTAGACACTTTCCTCAGGGTGTGCCTTTCCCTGGGGATTCCCAAAGTCTGACAACTGTAAATCTAAAGTCAAGATGTTTGCTGGATAAAAAGAGGTGTTTTCTCTTTTGTTTGCCTGGCTGCTTGCTTTCATGCAACTCTGGACAGAGTACTTCTAAGAGGGTAGTTTTACTAGTTTTGGCTAATCAGTTCTATGACAATTAGGGGCAGTGATCTGGTAATTTAATAAACTTGACTTCCTTAAGCTGGGAGAAATTCTTTTTGTGTTTAAAAAAAAAAATGTTAAGTTTTAAATTGTTTTTCTTAATAGCTTGTAATATAGAAGATCAGGGTTGTTATTATGAGCAACCAAGGCACCAAATATGTGGGTGCACTGACACAGCTGGTAGTGCTGGGTCATGGCTTATAAGGTAACTTGGAGTTTTTGCTTCATGATGTGAGAATGTGCTTGTGGACCAAGACAAAACTTAATTATTTAAATGTATATGAATTATGGCTCAGATGAGGACAGCTGATATTCTGTAGTAGCAAAGAAAAGTGAAGATGTCCTTTATTAGCAATTAAAAATAAAATGTAGCTGTTGAAGTTTGAAAAAGATGAATGTAGTTTCTTAATTTTTTTTTTTAATTTTTTTTGTAGCCGTGTCCAGATGTGTTTTGGTTTCCCATATTTTCTGACACAGCCTGTGATGAATTGGTAGAAGAAATGGAACATTTTGGACAATGGTCTGGTGGAAAACATCAAGTAAGTGTCAGCCTATGTAAACATGACCTTAATTTGTAAGTGCCTTTATAATAATGAGTCACAGTGTGTACTGCAACAAACATTCCAACAATTGCCAATGACCAGAGACATCTGCTTTCTTCTTCATGGTATAAAATGTGTAGTTTAGTCTGCCACATAGCTTGTTATTCAACAGATTTAGTGACACTCTTTAATTAACCTGGTAGTGAGTTGACCCTGGCAGAGGACACCAGGTGCCCACCAAAGCTGCTCTGTCACTCCCCCTCCTCAAATGGACAGGGGAGAGAAAAATATAACAAAAGGGTCATGGGTGGAGATAAGGACAGGGAGAGACCATTCACCAATTACCATCACAAGCAAAACAGACTTGAGGGGAAAAAATTAATTTATTGCCATCAAGTCAGAGTATGATAATGAGAAATAAAACCAAATCTTAAAAACATCTTCCTCCTGCCCATCCTTTCTTCCTGGGCTTCACTTTAACTCCAGATTTTCTGTACCTCCTTCCCTGGAGTGGCACAGGAGGATAGGGGATGGACATTGCAGTCAGTTCATTCCATGTCTCTGCTGCTTCCTCCGGAGGAGGAGGACTCCTTGCACTCTTCCCCTTCTCCAGCATGGGGCCCATCCTATGGGAGACAGTCCTCCACAAAATTATCCAATGTGATTTCTTCAGGAACTCCTTCAATGTGGGCTCCACTCTCCACAGGTCCTGCCAGGATCCTGCTCCAGCTTGGGCTTCCCGTGATGTCAGAGCCTTTTTCAGTCACCCAACTCCTTCAGCTGGGGGTTCTCCAGAGGCTGCAGATGGATATCTGCTCCACTGTTAACCTCCGTGGGCTGTAGGGGGAATCACTTCACCAGAGTCGCAGGGGAATCTCTGCTTTGGTGCCTGGAGTACCTTCTCTCCCTCCTTTTTCACTGACCCTGGTGTCTGTAGAGTAGTTTCCCTCACATATTCTCACTCCCTTCTCCAGCTGCAGTTGCACAGTTGTTTTTTTCCCCCTTCTTAAATACGTTATCACAGGGACTTGACCACCGTTTCTGATGGGCTCAGCCTTGGCCAGCTGTGGGTCCATCCTGGAGCTGCCTGGCATTGGCCATGTTGGACACAGGGGAAGCTTCTAGCAGCTTCTCACAGATGCCACTCCTGCAGGCCCCTGCTAGCAAAACCTTGCAATGCAAACCCAATACAAACCTTGAACTAGCAAATTCAGACACTAACAGCAGTGAGAGCCAAGGCTGATACTGGATAACTGTTCATAACTGTTGATAACTTTAGGGAATTTTTAATCATTTACCTTCAGAGTACTAATCTGACAGCCTAGGCCCCCTAATCAGTTACTCACCAGTGTTATGAGCTATTACATTTGTGTTTGCAGAAATTTCAGGGCATTCATGAACTACTGCTAAGATTGGAGGAATGTTTGTCCTACTCACAAATAATGGTACCTTGGAAACAAAATAAATTTGTCAGTATTCTACTGCAGAGGAGAACCTCCAGAAAGGATTTTAACATATGCTTATCTTCAAATTATTTCAACATTTATTAACGTGGCAAGTTGAGGCCTATACTATCTTGATCTGATACTATTTTAATTGCATCTGCCAGTATTGCCCCAGGAAGTTTTCTACTTGTTCCTAATTTACAGGCAACACATACAAATACTGACTCACTTTTTAAAAAAATTCCTGTGTTTGCTCATTGATAGCTCTGGGATTTTTTTTTCCACAGCAGTTAGCAGTGAAATTACTTTACAGCTTGCTCACGTATGCCAACTAAAGCATTGCTTTTTTTCCAGTTTTATGATTCTGTATATTTCAAATAGATACTTGTAGAAGTGCTAGAAACATTTTTACATCCATATTTCAAGGCTATTTGTGGTGTTTTTGTTAGGACAGTCGTATTTCTGGAGGTTATGAGAATGTCCCAACTGATGATATTCATATGAAGCAAATAGGACTGGATAATGAATGGCTGCATTTCATAAGAGAGTTCATTGCACCAGTGACGCTGAAAGTGTTCGCTGGATATTACACCAAGGTATGGGTTTAAAGCTTTTGCATATAAATGCTGCATGGCACGACAAATCCTGAGTATTTTATTGAATATTCTGTATTTGATTTGGTTGGGGAGCTTATAGATGATGAAGCAGTAGTTATAGATGAATGTTGAGTTGTTAACTCAGCTTTAAACAAACAAAAAAGAACCACACCCCTGTGTGTGACTTCGGAAGTTCATATGTTGAATTCTGACTGTATATTTTGTTTCAGGGATATGCTTTATTGAATTTTGTTGTAAAATATAGCCCTGACAGACAACGGTCACTCAGACCTCATCATGACTCTTCTACATTCACAATCAACATTGCTCTCAACAAAGTAGGAGAGGACTTTCAAGTAAGTAGACAGAGTACTAACTTTAAAAAAATGTTGTCCTTAGAGTGTCTAATATAACTTCCAAACTAGAACTCAAACAGATATATTTGAAATGGTGTTGAAAAGGAAAAGATGGGCATCACAATCTGAGATATGTTTTGGTGTTTTGTGAAAAATAATAAATTTACTTGATTGCAGAGTGCAGAACGGTTGATGCAGTCAGACTGAATTGACCAAAATGGTTTCAAGTGGTGGGGGAGAAGGGGTTTAAAAAAAAAACCACCTTGGAGATGTTGGCCATTTCATTTTTAACATTTTTGAAATGCTTCCTTTCTGTACTTAAAAACTCATTTTTCAAAATACTTTAAATAGTCCCAAGTTGACTCAAGTGGCTTCTTTTCTTTAGAATTTTTTCAGTGGTTCTTTGTCAGATCAGCCACAGAAAGAAAATTTCCAACTGTTGTTACTGTTTTAGCTTTTTTTTTCCTGAGGTAAATTATCTACTCTGATACTGAGTGAAGTAAAACAGTCCCCAGACTATGAAGATAGGTAGGGCAGTGGCAGTAATAGCCAACAGAGAAACTTAAGTTGTTTTGTTTATAAATTTGTATTAATCACAGTTCTTCTTAACACACATGAATGTGTTTGTAGAACTTATTACCGTAGAAACCACACCTTCAGTTTGAAAGCAACAACTGGATTAATTTATTTAAGATTTGTTTAAATGCTATCCTGAATAGGGATGCAGTCCTGGAACAAGGCCTGTAAACATGATTTGCTTCTCTCTGGTATCACCTATAGTAAAGTTATTGAAGATCAGTTTGTCAGAGCTGCTGTTTGACTGAGTTGTTATCCAAGGAATGCTAAAGCAAAGCAAGGGGAGATCTTTGATTGCAAATGCATGATTCATGTCTGTTACACATTGCTCTCAGGATGGTGTCATTTAAGCAACCTTGTTAGGAGGGAGAGTTAAAATTATTACCAACCTATTAATAATAGCAAAATATCTTAAACTGCATAAAAAGGAGCTTACTCTATTAAAACACAAAGTAAATATTTTGGGGTTTTGTTTTGTTTGTGTTTTTATTACAGGGAGGTGGATGTAAATTTCTTAGGTACAACTGCTCCATTGAGTCTCCCAGGAAAGGATGGAGTTTCATGCACCCAGGAAGACTTACTCATTTACATGAAGGACTTCCTATATTGAACGGCACAAGATACATTGCAGTATCATTTATTGACCCTTAATTTTTATTTTTTTTCCTCCTCTTCAACAGCAGTGTTTGATTCTTTACATAAACATTTATTTATAGATTTCTGGAAGTTGGTAATAAAAGAAACTTTTTAAGTTACTGTTCTTAGACAGCAAAGTTACTTTGGGCTAAAAGAATTAAAAACAAATGTGCTAAAATTGTTGAAGATTTCTCAATAACTGCTCTGAGCCTTGAGTCACAAAGTAAGCATGTCCTGCTTGGTTTTCCATTCTGCTGTCTTAAAGAGTAAGAAGGGAAAATGGAAAAGCATTTTATAATGAATCCATTTCTTTGTTGAAAAAACAACTCTAGATACAAAATTACCTGAAAAATTTATTGTGGTTTTCATTCAGCAAAGTGACACAGCTGAAGTTTTTGTGGTGTGTGTATTTGGTACTAACCAATTAAAAACCACAGCATAAAACCAAAATCAGGCGAATCTTGCATGCACTTGTTGGGGATAAGCAGTATATGGAATAACTGAAGGGAAAACATCTCAGAAGCCTTTTTTTTCTTAATTAATATTCAGAACTGAATTGTACACCTTTAGAAGAAAAAATAAATTACTTGCAGAGGTGGAGCTAAGTAATTTAACTAAGAAAATTGGTTTATGGTTTGTTTTGAGAACTCATCCTGTTGAAAATGTTTTTCTTCACCAAGTGACCTTCATTTAAAATGAGTTATTTTTCTAAATGTGTAATTGTACCCAAATGGTACTGGAAATTTGATATTTATTTTCAGAATGATGGCAAATTTTAATAATGGGATGTTTTATAAAGACAGTTTTCTACTCTTACCTAAAATTACTTGAATTTTGTATCAGGAAAATGAAAAGGTGGCAGTCTCTCTTTTAAAGCTAAGAGTCTTAACTTCCGTTTATTTTAAAGAAATCTGTTTAAAATATTCCTACTGTAACTACTGTTTGTAATTTAAAGAAACTTGAAGTTAACTATCTCAAAGTCTACCATACCAAAATGCACAACACGTTGGAAAAAACTTGTGAAAAATAAAAGGTAATTTTAAATTAATGTAACAGCTTTTACTTGACTGTATTAGGCAGTGTCTTTGCATGTTGCCGTTGTTCTTATAGGCATATATACTGATGAATATTTTGAAAGGAACTGTAGATGTACATTTAGATTGGAGATGTCTCTTAAGTGCCAGGTTTTTGCTTATTTACTATTATTGAAATGATTTCTTACGTGAGTTGGTGTCTGGGTGCTAAATCTTGCATTACACTTTCAGAACAACCCCAGCAGGATGGATGTTTCTTGGTTTCTGTACAAACATTCCTTTTTTATATAGAAGCTTTTTGATAATGTACATAGTAGTTCACTTCTTACCTGCTAATATTTAAAGAAGCTTTGTGTCACATTTCCCAAATAGAAGCTTTATTTGGAGCTGAAAGGATTGGGAGAGGACTTTGTTTATTTTACCAAAAATAAGTGTGTTTCCTTATTTCCCTGCTCTGCTGTTTTGCAGGAATGGTTTGTAACCATACTTAAAGTTATGCTGAGTCAAATACATCAACATGTGGTAACTTCAATAAGGTACTAAAATGGGCTGACTTGAAAAGGAATGTGTTTTTCACAGGAAGTTCTTTGCTTTATTTTCATTTCTCTTTACACTGTCAACTTTTGTCTGTTTCAGGCTAATATTTGGAGACTGATGCCCCTGACTTGGTTTCCAGACATGGAGCAGCTTTGTGTTAAGACAGTGTCTCTCTCTATAGCCTGTACTTATGCAGACTTTGCAGATAAGAAAACCTTCAGGCCTTCAGAATGAAAGCAGCCTTTGTTCATCACCTTTTTCTGAGCATTTGCCTGTGGTCTCTTTTGGCTAACTCAGAAGAGTAATATTTTTAGCACTGGACCAGTTACAGTTTACTGTTAGGAGGAGCTTTCTTGGAGGAAAACAAACAAACAAAACCCACCACAGAAATGCAGTCCTATGACATGAAGGGGAAGTTCTGCAGAATTTTTTTTATCCATAACTTGTATTTGAATTACATATTTTGTAATTCTTGGTCATATTTTATTTTTTTTAATGTATATTTTTTTTCCATCAACATATATCTGAGGGCTTTACTGTTAAATTTCTATGTTCACAACTATTAATTCACTCTGCCACGTGTAGTGACATGTAGTGTTATGTTTACTATGATGTACATCTGTGGAAAGGGAAAATGGGTTTATCATTCTCATCTTTCTAAGATTTTATCTTGTTTTTTCTTTTAATTAAATATTGCAAAGGCTAACAGATAATTTTCAGGTAGATGGTAATGTGTATGGAAGTGTCCTCGCTAAATTCTTAGGAATTGACAGATACCAGAAAAGAGTTTGTACTCAACAGTTGACCTGAATTATTCTGAAAGTTTTTCTGTACTGTTAGCATGTGAATACATGAGCTCACACAGGCTAAACAGAATTGTCACTATTAGGAAATTTTTTTTGAATTACTTACAAAAACACTTGGAGACTCTTGTGGCTCCTAACAAAGTTTGTTTTGGGGCACAGAAGATACATGCATCAGGAGGAAAGCACCAGCCTTGATTCCAGCAGTGTATGAGAAGCCTTAGGAGTACAGGGACATAAAGGTGTTCTGCAACAGATGAGACATTGGAAAGTATTTGACTTGTCCTGTTCGTGTCTAGCTTTATTTTTCACTGTGAAGAACTTGAAGAGACTGTGGTGTGGGTAAGAGGTAGGAGGGGAGGCAGTATATGGGCAAGAGATTTCTTAATAATTTTTAACCAAAAGGAGACTGAATATAGCTTGGTTTTATTTAATATTCATGAACTATTCCAACTCTACCACTAAAAAATGTTTAAGGCATTTGGTGGTATTTTACACATCTATCCTTCTGCAACATCATTGTGCAACAAGTAATTCCAATATGTGTTTGTCACTTCATTTTTTCCCTGAAGAATTACTGTTCGACTCTCGCTGTGAGCTGATAGGAGTGAGACTATGACACGCCCAAAAAGGAGATAGATTTTTCAGCAAGGCAGTAATGAAATCTATTTGTTTTGTGCCTTTTTCTTTTG
Source organism: Merops nubicus (assembly GCF_000691845.1). Taxonomy (NCBI): domain Eukaryota; kingdom Metazoa; phylum Chordata; class Aves; order Coraciiformes; family Meropidae; genus Merops; species Merops nubicus. Next base: position 58,804 of record NW_008605996.1, read on the forward strand.
TAATGACTTTTCCTCCACATCTACTGTACTCATAGAATAAATGTTAATTCAATGCGGAGCTTCCACAACAGCTTATCTTTTGCAGCATGTATGAAGTAAGGAGACAAAGAGATTTAAAGAAATGTGAAAAATCTATAAAGGACCCTTACAATTCCTTCCTCCCGTGTGCATGTACTGGTTTTTACTTTTGTTTTTCTGCTTGGAGTTAGTTCAGATTTTTCTTTTCAACTACTGCAATGGGCTTTTAAAAGTATATATGCCTTTCAGTTTCCTTGGATTTATTTCTGCTATGGTCTTTACTGGATTCAGTTCTGAAATAAGTATTTTTTGAATCTTCGCTTCCCTGAATCCTCATTTTCTTGCATGGCAGAGTAGACTGCTCTGCTATTTTTGTGAGTGAAAGGGGAGACAGTACCTGTCTTAGCAGCCTTCTCAGCTGTCAGATAAACTACTAGGCTATTTTTTTTTATTATGGGATTTTTTGATTCCATAGCAAAGAATGAATTAGAGGGCAAAGCCTTTATAAAGTGTACTTGTAGAATTGATATTGGCAGTTCTTAGAGCTGAGATTTACACTAGTAGAGTGTACTGCAGAGTTGCAGGAACAAGTAATTAATTTATGACTGCCAGGAAGTTCCAGTTCTGTTTCTTCCCTCTAGCTGCTGCCAAGAAAGATGGTCTCTTGACAGAAAATTAGTTTCCAGCCAACACTAAAACTGAAATGAGAACTGATGGTGCAGGATTTTGTTTTACCCAAATGGTAGAAGTGTCACTTCAGATGGCTTTCCAGCATGATTTCTCAAATGCTTACTGTCTTGGTATAAAAAGTTATTTTGGATCTAATGAAGCAGATAGTCTCACTCAACAGTACTGAAGAACCTTGTTCTTCTGTTTAAATCAGTTGTTAAACACATTGGAAAGAGATGCTTTTATCTTCAGCAAAACATTTTATTTGCTACCTGCAATTTTTTTTTTTTCCTTCTGTAATTATCTTCCCATTTGACATAGCTTTTAAAGATCTGTATAAATGCATCCCACTTACAGGATGATGACTGTCTTAGTGCATTTTGAGGCTGGGAGGAGGATGGTATAAAGAGGGGCACAGGTCAAAGCTCAGGGAAGTCCAAAATTCATGGAACTGCTTCCTCCTCGGGTAGTTGTCACAGAGCTATTCAGTGTTCCAATGGCACCTTCATCCTAAACTAACTAGAGGAAATCTGAGAAGCACTTGATATCCTGATGTGATGCTAAGGCTGCTAAATGTAGAGAGAGATTAAAAACATTCTTTTCTCAGTTTATTTCTTTAGGAAAGGTAGCTTTCTGGATTGAGGTTCACTTCAGGAAAGCTGAAGTTTTGTCTGTGTTCAAAGCAATGCCTCAACATTATTTTGCACAAGTCAGCTATTAGATCAGCTGCCTGATAAAAGCATATTTGTTTTAAGATATTTAATAAAATAAGGTGACAGTTCAAAAGTAGTATTTCAGTCAGCATAGGTACAGCCTTTATTGGTATCAGTGCAACTTCAGAAGTAGCAAAGCTTGAGAGCCTGGCCAGTGTGGAGGATATTGGCCATGTCACAGGCAGAGCTTTGGGGCCCTGCCGTGGATCACTATAGTAACACCTTAAGGCATCAGGAACTACCCTTCAAGGGGGCTTGATTACTGTTTCAGGCTTTTGTCAGACTTATGTTGCTAATCTCTCACAATATACAGTCATCCATTGGCAGTGTGTGACAAAGACTTTTGCAACCTTACTCTAAAAGCAAAGTGGAAAACAATAGTAATTTTCAGTTTTAGCTTAAAGTGTATTCTTCCAAGCATATAAAGTAAGTTATCTTCTCCATGTAATACAGCAGGAGAAATAGCAGAACCTGAGTTGATAACAACTGTTATGCTTCTGACTGGGGAAAGAGACTGTTAGCATTTGAATGATAGGTCTTTCTCCATCCTCCCTGGCAGAAGTGAGGATGGAGAGGTGGAGAAAGTGAGCTATATCCTGCTCCAGTTGCTGCTTGCATTCAGCACACCGTTTACAGAGAAATTTGGGCTTTGCTACTATAGTTGGATCTGTCTCTGAGCTTACAGGAGAGGAGGATTTTAGAGGGTTTAACTAATTTTCCCGACTTCTAACTTGGGCTTGGTGGTAACTGAAGGCATTTCTGTAAGAAGTGGTGTCACTTAAGAAATTTCAAAAGCACAGGGCCGTTGCAGCTTTTTAAAGGGAGGTGGTCCAGCATGAAGTAAACATGGTGCATGAGAAGTTGAGGCAGAAAGCATTAAGCATAAGCTATTAAAAGCTAGTTTTTATCTTTGGAAATACAGGGTGAACATAAGAGGTGGGCAAGTGCACAGTGCAACAATTAACTGGCACAGCCAAATTTAGACTCTCGTTACCTCTGAATCACTTTTGCAAAATGATTCACCGGGGAGCTATTTGTAGTGTTGGGTCATTCTTTAAAACATGTAAAGGCCCTGGAAAATAAAATAGTTTTTTGCCTTAAAATTTCCAGGTTCAAGTGTCTCAGACTTGTCTGCACTGTGTGCCATCATGAGTTGTAGAGTGGAGAACTTGGTAGCATTATTTGCAAAAAGAGGAGAAGCTCAGTTCTTTTACTTCAGTCACATATTAATCTGTATTAGAGCATTTTGGCCATGAAAGCTATGAACGTTTTGTTCTCTTAGACTCCTTGCCTGCACCCCCCTCGCTCAGGCATACATGTGCACATCATTTTCCATCCAAACTGTGCCCCCTTTGCACCTCACGTGTTTGCCAGATGTTAGCTTTACGGCAGGGAAGAGGAAAAAGCAAGTGTGGTTGGATGGTGATGTGCATAAATGCAGGCAGGAGCAAGGAAGGCAGAGACAAGGGATATTTATTTTAACATGTTCTTGAAGTGTAAATTTTTGTGGTAATGAAAGATGCCTTAGGATCAGAACTAGTCAACTATTACATATCAAGGGTGTAACTGAGATATGCTCTAGAAAAGCATAAAAGATATTTCCCTATTAAACTGTGTTCTTGTGGTTTATACAGCCAGTGGGATGAGATGGATACAGAGGGCCATAAAGTGCAGTTTCTCAGATTCCACAGGTGAGCCTTCCATGCTGACCTGTGTCCCTGTGTCATCACTGGTGGCTGTTGGTGCAGATGACCACTGCGATGTTCCACTGTTGTGATGTGTATTTGATGAGGGTTTCAGCCTTCATCTCATTATCCATCAGTCTGTGTGTGTGTATGAACACAGACCTATGCTTGATCTTTTCATAGCCTGGCTGTGCTTTCCCCTTGTTCTACGAAGATCTTTTTGACACAGAGAAATGGGGAACACTGGGTGTTTTTTCCTCATTAGGTAGCTATAATGTACCTCAAGTTGGATAACACAGATGTGAAAGGCTGAATGGAGATGCAAGTATGTTTCCAAAATAGCTGTGCAGGTGTTCTTGAAATGTTCTTTGAGCAAATAAATGGATCTGTTCTTGGCAAGTTGTTCCCATTCTTATTCTTTTAGTCTGAAGGGAACAAAAACACATTATAAAGCTATAGCAACATTCAAATGCTGGGAATCAGCAGCTCATAAAAAGATATAAATAAATGGAGATTATATTGTAGAGGAGAGGAAAACTTTGCAGCCACTGAGACAAAGTGGCTCAAAAAAACAAAACTACTCCCTACATGGAGTATTTTATGACCAGAACCCTGAGGAGGCACTTGAGGAATGTCATCAAAATATTGCATCCTGAAGACCTATTTTAATTTTTATACAAGTTTAACTTTCTTTAAAAATAATAATACTGAAAAAAATGAATGGGAAGAGCTCCCATTACAGCCTTTTTTTTTCTGAAGGATATTTTCATGTGTAGCAAAAAATGAGAGAGACTATTAAAACACATGTATTGAAAAATAAGGCCAAATTTCTAACCTAGTCATCATTACATAGCTGAGAAATCCCAGCATGTAATGCTGGATGTAGGTCCAGTGCCTACCAGACACCTTCCTTGTGTACAGGCATGACTGGAATTGTCTTGGCATTCTAGAAGTCCAGCCAGAGCTCTCTGTTTCTGATGCATTTCTTGTGAACCTGTAGGAGAGAGCTGTCAGTTGTATAGTAGCACCAGGGCTTGATGGACATCCAAGCAGAGGCACTGAGAGAGAGAAAAGCCCCTGGAAGAGAAGAGGCTGGTAGCATTCTGCGTGTTTTTTTCCACAGCATTGATCTGGGGTGTTTTACTAAGACGTTTTGGTTTGGTTTTACTTTTTCTTAACTTGGGGAATGAAGGAAGCAAATATTTTTCTTGACCAGTGTAAATCACTAGAGCTACAGAAATAAATTAACACTTGAGAAGTAAATGTTTCTTTCTTTCAGGGAAATAGATAAAATACATAATCTGAGTGTTCCAATATAACAAAATTCCTTTTGACAAAGTATTAGGAGTTCTGCAGTAAGCAAAGCTTATTCTTTTTGCTGGAAATGCCCTTACAGAATTTGATTTCATTAGATAATGGAGTTAAATATGCACAAAGTAAAACTGCAGGTTTTTACTAACACAAAAGGAATTGCTCTCATAAGTCTGAAAAATATTTCCCTACTTAATAAAGGAACCTCAGAGAACCTTACATTTATTATAAGTAGGTCATACAGAAATACCACTACTGCATAGATACTTTTATAAATGTGGGTTGGCTTTTATCTTTCCCATATTTAAAAGTAATGTTTCTGCTCCTTTGTTTTTGATGTGTTTATCTTCAAGCTGAAAATTTTATGTGCAGCACACTGTATTGTGCTACTTCTTTACTTCAAGGGCAAGCCAAGGAAGCTCTTTTGGAACTTAATGTCTTCAACAGAATGTTTGCTCATGATAAAAACCTACAGAAGACTAGTGGATTTTTATCTTTTCTCTTAAATATCTAAGAAGAGATAAGAGTGTTTATTGCTAATCATAAGAATGTTTTCACTAACAAAAATTGTAGATAAAAAATACTACTGAAGAAAACCAGTTTGGGATTCAGTTTCACTTTTTTCAAGGAATTTCTTTTTTTTTTTTTTTTTAAATAATGGAACCAAGTGCTGGTATATGAAGTAAAGTTAGAAATCTTCCTGCATAGGGAATGAGTTTAGAAAAAGTGCAAGGCAGTGGAATTGAGTAAGCTAGCAATGCCATTGTGTTTCATGGGCTGCCGTTCACGAGAAAAATGATGTTAACTGTAGTGTAGCCTGTCTCTTGCCAGGCTAAAATGTACAGTGAAATATATTGATCATCTCAGAAGTTAGCAGATCCTCTGATGTCTTCTCTTTTCTACTCTAAGGGGATGAATCCCCAACAAATATCTCTGCTGTCATTTTTCACATTTGATCATTCAAATTTATCCTTTGACTAAAAGGATTATTCTTAAAGTAACTAGTAGGAACTACTAGGTTCCCTCCACTCCCAACTTAAATTTACTCTTCACGCTTCCTTGTCATCAGCTTTCAGAGTCCTATGATTCATTTTGTTGACTTTGCTGCCTTCTGCGTGTGTTGCATGGTGGAATGTCTCGTGGTACAGAGTACTAAAGCATGGTACTGCCCCATACTTCATGCCAACTTCTTTCTTGAATCCAGTATTTTTCTAAATGCCTGTGGTCCACTGGAAAAGTGATTACAGAGATGCCTGCAGTTCTTCCTTACCACTTACTAAACATTTCACTTCTCTCAGATTCCTGGAAATTGGTTGTAGATAAAGAGCTTATTTCTGCATTCCCACTGGGCTTTAGTTCAGCATGTTGGTAGCCCTCTGTATAAAATGAACCTTGATAAAGAGAATATTCTTCCTTTTCAGCTAGCTTTCCAACCTCCTAAGTTTTGAATTATGAATGTTTTTATTTGTAGTGGAGTGTTGTGGTAAAGGAGAAAACACTCCCAACACCACAGCCAATACCACTGGCAATGTAAACGCCACTTAAATGCGTGGTTTCTTCATGGCATGCCTCTCCAGGCTTCAGTTCCTCTCTTTGTCTCCATCCTTTCTTCAGTTCAGAAGTAAACATAGTCAAACCAAATGCCAAAGAAAAACTTCCCTTTCTTTTTTGGAACAGAAATAGTTTCAGGAGTGTATAAAGACTTGCATAGATGGTGGACTAATGCTTTTGCACAGTGTCAATCTTGTACTTATTCATCACTCAGGAAATTATTTGAAGAAGCATTATAACTTTGACCTGAAATGCTGCCTTCTGCAAATTGGAGTGCATTATGCTTTGGTTAAATGGCAACAAAAAGTTCAAAGAAAGCCCTCTGCAATATTAGTGGTGCTTTCAGTGCTTGTTTTCTTCAGAAGTTGGGGCAGAAGTCTATTAAAAATCTAAAATTCACTAAACTTAAGCATTTTTCCTTGCTTCTGTTATTCTTGGTTTATGATTCAGGAGTGAGTTTTGGGTAGTCCCACAATAACCTTTTGTCTACTGAGCTTCTGGTGATTTATTCTGTTTTGGATATGTGTTGAGTAAATATATCACAACAACATAATTTAATTTGTTTGGCAATTACTTAAGTCTGCTCGCAAGAATAAGCGTTAAAACACTTTTAAATAAAAGTGAAATAAGAGTAACTTTAATGCAAGTCAAATAACACGAATTGTATGACCAGTGAAATAGTGAAATCTGTTTTGGGGCCGTACCTGCAAATTGCCAAATTTGTGCACATCTGACTTAAGCTTCTTCTTGGAAATTACCTTTCTCAATTTAATTTCATGATATGTCTGTTCTGTAGACTCTCTGATTTGTGGGGGAGGTAAAAATATTTAACCTATTTAATAAAAGTGTGAGCAAACAAACATAGTGGAAAGAAAAAGCCTTTTGCCTTATATACATACTTTTTCCTGGGTGAGAAGTTGAAGAAAAAGTAGTGCCTTTATCTGCCATCCTGTGGCCAAAATTGAATTCTACAGATGCTTATTAAAGGCAGGATGGAGTCTGGATAACAGAAATTAGGATAGGCATAATGCCTGCAAAAGTACTTAAACGTAATATTTAAGATATAGTTTTAGAATTCAAGTCTAGTAATATGTTGCCCATCACATTTGGGTGGTGTGCATTTGTACATGTATACCTAAAAAACCCATGAAAAATACTTGTATACCCACATTTTCAGGTTGTAGTTGCAATTTATAATCTGAGAGAGGATGAAATAGTGGCTGGTACAGAGCAGTACTTGTATAGCCTTGCATCTAAATTTGTCAAAGTATTTTCTAAGTATATGGGGAAACCTGAGGCTCAGGAAACGTGATTTGTTCATACTGTTTGGCAGCAGATCTGGGAAGAGACTGCAGAGTCTCAGTTTGCAGTCTTGGCTTTGACTTCCAGATGAGTGACTCAATAGCCAAGCGAGTATCCACGATTCATCCGACTGCCTTCCTGGCAACCCATTCATCTAGGGTCAGCAGGATGGGAGGGTCTGTGAGGAGGGACATGCTTCAAATACCAGACAGAGCTCTCTGCCAGCTCGACATGCAGAGCAAAAAGTAAGAGAAAACTTTCCCAACAAGCTGATGTCTAGTGCAGGATCTCTTCCCACATCCTATTCTGTGCCTTTCTAAAAATGTCTTCTGGTATGAACCCAAAATCTCCCAGCCTGTAGGAGCCAAGAGTGACACTAGCCAATGCAATGCTGTAGGAGCTTCTCTGCCCTTTACTCATGTTGTCTGTGAGGAGCCCTCCCTCTTCCTATGCTACGTACAAACTTTCCTGCATCTGGTACTGATGCACTCACTTGACAGTCTAATGAAATGCTATTTCTGATTCCTGTTATGTTGTTTGAATATTAATGTATAAGGCTTATGTTAATATGTGATGGGGTAAACACCTTGTTTATTGTTCTCCTAGATGTTGGTTGGATGTGCCATTTCGTTATGGTGCATGTGGTAAGTATGAAGCAGCTGGAGATGGGGGACCCCTTTTCCAAGCCTTACTGCTAATTATTTGCATGTGAGAAAGTAGCAGTTACCTTCCAGAATCAAAAGTAAAATTTCATCTTGTTTCTTTGAAATTACTGCTTCAAAGATGGAAATTTTCATTTTATTTTGCAGGCTTTTTTGTTTTGTTTTGGTATCTCCAGTACTCTCCATAAACATTGTCAAATATTTCAAGTATGTTTGGTTGTACCTTGTCAAAGCCAGGTTAACAAAAGAATGTATCACTTAACACAGTATTAAAAAAAAAAAAAAAGGCAACAAACTTGCACAGAACAATTAAAGTTTTTTAACAACAAGAGTTAGAGGCATTTTTATCAGCTCTGATGTGTTTGGCTACTCATTTTAGTCAAGTAGGAAAAAGTTAAATGGAAACTCTTCATATACTTCAGTGAGTATACTCTGATTATGTGGTTGGTAGGCTGCAGAGAAAAAGACAAAATGGAAAAATTATTTACATTTTAGACCTTGAAAACTGAAAAATTATTTATGTTTTAGACCTTAAAACTGTAAAATCCTTGTGCTATTATATTTGATAAATATACATTGTTAATAACAGCTCCATTTCTATTAAGTGCTCTGGACTAGATCTTGCACCTCTGACTGATAGTACAAAGATTTCACTTCCTAGCTCATATTCTCTGTTGGCAAATATAAGTTGTTTCAATGTAATTTTGTTGTCAAAAGAAGTCATTAGGAGAAGAGGCAATTTCTTAGTGAGTAAAGCCAGTTTGAGTTTTTTGGATTGGTGTTTGAACGTATGTGTGTGACATATCAGAGAATACAACTGCAGAACTATGTTCTTATTAGAGGTTAGTAACTCCTATGTGAGCTGCAGAGTTGCAGTTCTGAACCACACTGAGCCTTTTCATGCTGTGAGATTTCTTTTCTAGATGTAGTGAACGGGAATAGTGTTTTTAAGGTAGTAACTGGAAAATAAATTTCCTGAATTGCCCTTAAAGGCTAAGCCAGCAAAAAAGCTCCTTACCTTGTTTGGTGGTTACTTGAAATACTACTACAAAAGACCGTAAAGTGTTAAGAACCTTCTTTCCTGTAAGAATGGAAAATGTAGCGAGTATCTAATTACCCAGGCACTTCTGTGGTTGCTTGTATTGGGCGAGGGGGAAAGGACCATCTCCTTTAAGAAGACAGCAGGTTGCTGGAAGTAGGAAGGTGCATCGAGTCGCTCCTGTGCCATGTGTCAGCACTGCTTCACCAGCCCCATGGTACTGGTCTTTTCCAGTGTCCTGCTCGATGCTCCTGTTGTCCTATGGCATTCTCAACCACAGCTGGGCTGTCAGCTGGGTAAATCACACTGTGTTTATCTTAAGAGAACATTCTTGGCCAGGAATGAATACAGATACAATCCTGACACTTCTGAAAGTACAAAGCATTTGAGGAGAGACGAGTGTTTCATCACCTCGGTGCAAAGTTTAGGGCTGCAGAGTGGGCTAAGTGCACATGTGGGGCTGCTGGGTGGTCACTGGGAGACCTGTTTGTTTTCATGGCTCTGCTTTCCCTCCACAGCTGCCTCTGCTGCAGGAGCAAAGGAGGAGGTGCAGATGTGAGGGACAGGGCTGCTGTGCTGCTGCCAGAGGATCTGCTTCCTCTGTCACCCGTACAGCTTTGTTGGACTCAGGTGACATGGCTGGGAAATAACAAAAACGTCCTGTCGCCCTTTTAATCCTGATTGACGTTTATAGCCTCAGGCATGGAAGGTGTTCCTCAGCTCTGAGTAAATGAAGCCTCTAAATCACGAGCAGTACAGCTTGCTAATAAAGCAGCTGCTAACTCATCAGATCTCACCTCCTCGCAAATTCTTCACATCTCTGGTCAGGTTTCATTTCCCAGATGTAGGG
>NW_008605996.1:68634-69959 GCF_000691845.1 Merops nubicus
GAGGGTGCTATTAAGGACAAAGAAATGTCTGCATATAGTATATTTTATTTGAATTGTCATTTGGGTGAAGCCACTTTCAGAAATGGCTTTTTAACTGGAAAACTCTGCTAGAGCTCAAGTGATTCAGAGGAAGAATAAAGCCTGCAAAATTTGCTTTGAGCAGGGCTAGAAAGAGGCAGTAATTTGTCCCTTGCTGGATTATATAATTTAACAGTAGGTTAAAAGTGGTTTCAGCTGCAGAACCAGCTCTTCTAAAAGCAGTTGGAACGGGCAGATTTTCCAGAGCCCTAATTTTGTGAGGGGTGTTGGCTCCTGTGTTTGCAGCCTATGAAGAAGCAGCTCAGCTTGAAGGCATGTGCCAGAGCCCATCCCTGAGAGCACAGGGAAGGAGCCCTGTGTCCAGCCAGGCAGCAGGCTCTCCCCACTCCGGGGGGAGCCTCAGCCTCCTGCAGAGAGGCATTGGGAAGGGGAAACTGAGAGATGGGTCCTCTTGGCAACACACACCTCTGTCTCTTTTTATAAGACATAACAAACCTGTGTTATATTTCCCTTCACTTTCTACCTCACAGAACAGAGTAAATATTTGTGCTGCATCTCCATCCATCTCCTAATATTTGGAAGTCTGCCCTCAAAGGATGTGTGGGTAAAAACTGACCAGGGAATAAGAAACAATGTTTCTGTTGAAGTTAAAGCTACTGCAGAAGAGTGAAAAGTAGTTTGTTTGGGGTTTTTTTCCCCTCCTGCAACAAGCCCCAGCAAAATTACCTTTTTGGGAGATGCACAGCTTTGCTTTAAAAATTTCCCTCTGCTTCAGCATATTTTCTTTGCCAGCCAGTCTCCGTAATTCATTTAAATTAATGCCTAGACTACAATGGCTGCTGACACAATTAATGTAAAAGTTTCCAGTGGTGTTCATTAATTTGATTCCTTGCATTATCCTGATGCTTAATCAACAGATCGATTGTGGCAAGAAAGATTTCAGAAATTTGACTTTGTTACTGTTGTGGTAATTTCTGATATAAACTTAGTGATTGTTGAGGAAAAATGGTGCCTCTTACTTTATTGGATTCCTTTATTGGGCAGATATACATAAATGTAGATTTTGCTGTTTATTGTGTAGACCTCAACTGACTGCATTCTAATCAACTGCTTTTTCTTTAGCTACTCTGGAGTTGCTTTTCTAGCAGTTTCTTCTTTCCTCATTCCCTAACCACTTATGTACTTTCTGTCCTACTCTTTTGTTCTACACAGATGCTTTGCTGATGATCTTTGAACACAGGCAGGGAAAAGCCCCTTGTCCTGTCCCCCCCCCCCACCCCGCTGCC
>NW_008605996.1:69990-123101 GCF_000691845.1 Merops nubicus
TGAGGCTTTTGGCCACGTCTGCATCTTCTCTTTCTACAGTATTGCTTCCAGATGTTTTCTTAGTTCTACTTTGTTGTTTGCATTTGGATTGTCACTTGATCATTAGCACTCTGTTTTTGAGAGGGAAGCCTTTGACTTGGTAGAAACTAGACATGAACCCAAGCCGCAATTGTCTGACCTCAGCTTCCTCAGTTTGAGGTTCTGTTTGGATCTGAGATGTTGTTTTGGTCTATAGCAACAGTCAAACCCAACCACAAAGTTAGTTACTGAATTTGGAGGTGGATTTTACCAATGATCTGAGACTGCACAACTTACTGCTTCATGTTGACTCCACACAGAGCCAAACTATTGCTAAAGGTTCAACCCCCTTTATTGTCTGGAACAATGGTATGGGCAACTCAGATCACTCAGAAATCTGAGCTTGATGTGATTTCTCACCCCCCACCCCCTCCCCGAGCGCCATAAAGATCATCTCAAGAAAGAGGATGGTTTCACATCATGGGCTGGACATTTGCAGTGACCCTGGTACAGACCTTGAGCTGTGCTGCTTTAAAAGGAATTTAAACTCATTTTTTTTTGCCCATGGCTACCTCAAGCACCTTTTCCTTCCTTTAGCACTGTGCAGGTCATGGAGGAGTCTTGGGGGAGTCAACCTTGCTGGAGTGACAGCTGTGACAACACTATGAAAAATTCTCTAGGGGCTTTGATACAGGAAGAATTATTAATTACCAACTTAAATAACCAAACAAGCCCTACTAACCTGTGTTCCTTGCAGCTCTCACTACTCATGCATCATGCACAAGAAAAGGAGTATGGTCTTTTCTTGCATAGCCCAGGTACTCACATCCTGTCTCCTGGCTGTTGCTTCAGGCATGAAGAGGTAATTATTAGCTTCCCAGTCTTTAAGTGCTCTCTGTGTTTCACAAGTCATTGGTTTTGAAGCATTTCCTACCTTGTACTAGTGGAGAATTTGCCCCTTTAGTCTTCCGCTTCCTAAGGACAGGATAATTGGGGACCAGCCTAATTACAGGACATCCCCAAATCAATTCAGCCATTCAGAATTCAGTTGGGTCCCAAATTCCATGTTACAGAGATAGGGACCTACAGTCCTCAAGGCACAAAAACATGGGAAGTGTCACACAGGTGACAGACACTTAACTGTGTTATAGCAAGGCTGTTGCAGGCAAATCCACCCCAGCCTAGGCAAGGGAGAGGCCTTCATCAAACTGGAAACAAAATCACTTTATGCCTGGGGGTCCTCAAGACTGAAGACCCCATTGTCAGGCACATGTACTATGAGGAGGCAAAGAATGAAAAAATCCACTCTGGCATTCAAACCCGGTGAAAAAATGGCAGACTATTTTTTTTTTTGTTACAGCAAACTTCATCTCTCGCCTCTCATCCCTCAGCTGGAAGAAAGTGAGCATAAATACCATATTGTAAGCTGCGGCTAATTTGGCAAGATGCAGATGTTTATTCCTGTGGCTCATCTGACACAGCCTTGTACCAAAAGTAGTCCAAAAGTGATTATATCTGGAGAATAAAATCACATTTACGTGATTCAGTGGAACTCAGTTCATCTGAGCTTTCTTCATTTCAGCTGGAGAGGAGCAGATCGTGCCAAGATTTCTCATGATGTGGCAAAGGTGTGAAGAAACGCACCTCTCCCTTTTTTCAGCCCACAGGAGGGCAACATCGAGCTGCAGCTGAAACTAACAGGCTTTGCCAAAGCAGGTGTACAGTTTGCTAATTTAAGAATTTATGAATTGAAATGAATTAGCTAGTTTAGGGAGATTACAGACTCTAACTATTTAGTGGTGTGTTGTCTGCATCCGCTCTGACTTTGTGTTTGGTTGTTTTTGTCTTGGTAATTGTCCTAAGTGGCTTTTGTCATATGTGGAATGTGTTGTGAAGAATAAGGCAAAGTTGTTTGTTAAATGGTAGCTCTGTTTTGTTGTTTTGTTTTGTTCTTCATGCTTCTCTTCCCAAACTATACTGTGTAGTTAAGTGTTGTGTTGAGGAAAATGGACTGCTAGGATTATGATTATGATTCTGACTTGTGGATTTACCTAAGAACACATATATGTTAAGGACTATGTCACAAGGATCTGAGGCAAAGAATTGCATGGCTCTGATTGTTTGAAGTTCAGTTATTTGGGCATCGTATCAGCTGTAGTGTTTAATGCCGGTGGTTTTCAGTAGTCATAGCAGTCACAAATGTAGCTACACAAAGGGTTCCAGTTTTGCAATGACCTGTTGTCTCCATAAATTCCGATCACAGTCTTGAGGTAGATGGTTTGGGAAGCTGACTCTGGAGAAGATGAGAACTGAGGTGCATATGCTCGTAAGAGGCTGAGAGCCAGATCAGAGGGAGCTTGGCACTCAAGCTTTCTGAGACTCTGGATGTGTGATGTTTTCAGGTGGCAGTCAGTTACTAAGATAAGTCCCTTTTTAATGTTCAAAGCAGGAAAGAATGAGCTATGCCTCCTCCACACCCCTTCCCCTCCCCCCCCCCAGGGACTCCCAAATTATATTGTCATATACTAAACTGGCTTTGACAGGACATTATAGATGATGGATTGATGTATAAAAGATACTTTCCAGCATTTCATTACAAAAGGCATTGTTTGGCTGTGTATCACTTCTACTTTAGCCAGAGGCAGACATGTAGTTTCATATAGCCAGTAAGATTAACTCTCTGTGGATTGACATGTTGGGGAACTAGCAATCTTGCTAAGACTTGAAAAAACTCAAGTAGAAAGACAGGCCCATGTTCATTTTGCACTTTATTACCAAATGCCCTTTTTGTGTCTTTGTGAGCCAGACTTGCATTTGAAAACCATTCCAAAGCATTATTCTTTAATGAAGGAGAGAAACAAAAAATCAGTCTGGAAATGATCTGGCTTTCAAACCTATTCTGGCCTTGCACTGTTGGACATTGCAACACTTTTGTTTGTGCTTCCCTGACCTTGCCAATGAGAAGTGTGGGTCATTATCAACAAAGGGCAAGTACAGGTAGTAAGAGGTTAATCAGAATGATCTGGTTCAAGGTGAATAATAAAACTAGTGCTTTTATGTGAAGTTCAGTTATGCTGATAAAATAACTTGAAAACAAGCCCAACTGCCTAAGAAAGTTTGTTAAAAGCAACTCCAGTTTTGACATGTGCATCTGACCTGTTTTTAATGGCTTATGTGAAAGATTTCAGGCATTTTGTCTCACTCATTTCAACTCCTCCTCCTGGTTTTTCAAGGTCCAATGGGAGCAAGATGCTCCATGCATTTTTACAGGGGAGGGGGACTGCCTGATAAAGATAGGAGCAGTCAGGTATATCAAATCCAAGGGGGGAAAAAAAAAAATGTGGTGTGGGTGGGACAAAAGAAGCACATAGAGGTGAACACAAGGAAATATGGCAGGCCATGCTGTGGGTGGGGAAGAGGAGAGCTCAAGCTTGTGTCCAACACACTTTCTCTGGTCATAGGAGTCCCTGCAGCAGAGGTAGCCACTACTGTTCAGTTAGCAGTGTCTACCATTGCAGCAAAGTGCTCACACAGCACGTGAAGTGATCCCAGGGCTGCCAGTGTCCTCCCTTTCACCCCTTGGTTTACAGCTAGAAACCCTAGGTTAGCAAAAAGAGAGTAGGTAAATTATTTCAGATGAGCATAATCTGCCCTGACTTGCCTAAAACAAATGTGCTCAATTTCTCTCTCCATCTAGAAATTCCCTTCTCATGGTACCTCTAATCCCTGTTCTCCAACTGCTTTTTTTCTCCTCCTGGAGCACTCTACAAGCTTCTGACAATGAGTACTTTCACAAGCTACTTTTGATGGCAGTGTCTTCTCTCAGCCCCCTGCACTGCTGCATTGCTGTGGCAGTCCCAGATCAGCCTTTGCTGCTGAGGAGTTGCACAAACTGTGTGTGGGATGAGGAGCACCTCGAAAGCATCGCTGCTGCTACAGGAAATGCCAGTGAAGCTGGAGTCTTAAATTCTCATTGACAGTTGATTTATAGCAAGTGGGATGTTGCAGTATGGGAATAAGATATTAATGAAAACACAGACTGTTGAAACAAACCCCCTTTTCTCTCCCTCCACATCCAAAACATATGAAGTATTTGGACTAAACCCAGTTACAGCTCAGGTTTCTACCCTAAAAAGGGTCAAATGGCAAAACCTAGAGGAAAACCTTAAACAGGGAGGAGACAGGATGGAGCTTTATTACAGGGGATAATATTGTTTCAACATAAACATGAAGGACTTCTGTTCTGTACTCCGTAGCCTTGATAAATCCAAAGCTTCAGCTAACATCTTTTTAAACATTGAACAATGATGACATCCTCTTCAGTAAAGATGCACACATCAAACTTATCAGGTAGGTTGATGTCCAGTCCAGTAGTTTGCCGTTAGCAAGTATTTTTGGGTACTTTCTGGCTCGATTTGATTTTCCAGCTGAAAAACATTAATGCATTTTTGAAGTGAAGCATGTGGTTTTATATGCATGCACGTGTGTGTATAAAGTCACTGACTTCAATTAGTTCCTTGGCCTCTGAGCCCTTGGTATACATGCCAGACTAGGCTATGATTCACTGCTGTTGAGACCTCCAAGAGTAAATAAGGATGTGGCGGAAATCTATACAGCTGTAGTGATTGTCTTATCCAGGATATGCAGAGTCTATGCTTTGGTCAGTGAAGCAGATGAAAGGATAAGGAAAAAATAACTGACGTTTCCAAATTCTGCTCACTGAAAAATGTGCTTGAGATTCACCTGCACTTGCGCATGCACACACACACACCAGTTGTTCTCCATTAAAGTGAAGTGCTCAGCATGTACTGCGCTCTCCACGTGTAATCCCTTAGACATCAAACTTCCTAGCCCTTGAACATTCATAAATGAATTGAAATTTATTCCCCAGCAATGACTTCCTACTGTGGAGGAAGAGTCACGGACTGTTATGTTCTAGGACCAGTACTGAGTGGCTGCAGGCAGAAACCTCAGATATACCTTTGAAGGTCTGGGAAAATGAAGAGGGCTTTGCAAAGCAGGACTGTGGGAGGCTTTGGATGGCAGATTGGTTGGTAGGAGGCTGCATGTCATGGCCACAGAGAGTCGTGTGGTAGCAGTGAGGTTAACAAGCAGAGTTTCTGCAGCTAAAAAGCACAAACCCTAGGACTAAAGAGGAAATGGCCATTAGTTTTTGACAACACAGGGACTGGTGTTGTTCATCTGTCCTGTAAAGCTCCCCGTGATGCAGCTGTGCTCCACTCCCAGTGAGACTGTCCCCTAGGTGGGTGTGGTGACGTGGTATGTGCAGAAAGGAGCCTGCCCTGGTGGTGCTCTGAGCCAGCCAACAGCTACGTCACCTCATTAGCATGGCACTGCTGAGTTAGTAAGTCCTGCAGAGAAACAAGTATATTAGTGTGGGCTCTGTGCCATACTCAGCTCTCAGATGGCTTTTAGATCAGGGCTTGCTTGTGTCCTGCCACTCCAGAGCATAGCCAGAGTGAACCCAACTAAGGTCTGAGTGTCATATGCAGGGAAAAGACAATTTATTTATCTAATTGTAAAAACGATGGGAGGCTATCAGAGGGGTATAAATACCCTAATTCTCCTGAAGTGGCTTATTACTTTTCAAAAATACAAGGGTTTTATACCCGCTGGTTTTGCCTGGGAAGAAAACACCCCCAGCGGGACCCCATTAGTACCTCCAGGGTGGTCTTCAGCCAACAGGAGGACAGTGGCGATGAAAGGAGGGATGGGCAATGATCACTTTCTTCCAAAATAAAAGGTTTTAATATCATGAAAATAACAAACAAAAACACCTGAGGCAGGCACTGAAACAGCACCCACCAGGGGGAGAAGCGAAAGAGCATGTGGCCTTGTGGTCAGAGGTTTTTAACAGGTAGGTAGGTGGGTTTACAGAAAACATTGTCCTATAAGGATGCATGGATGGGATACCTACAGGTCAGGGGACCAGTGGGTGTTAGGGGATTGGTCTTGTGGTGGCTAAGCCAACCACGACCTGGGAAAGATGGAAAATTCTGGATGTGTGCCCATGTTTGGGGACAAAGAGGTAGTAGAAACCTCTGTCTCCAGGAGGTGCACTGCAACATCAGCTGGCCATGTAGCTCCTCCAAATCTCCTGCTGTGGGAGTTTGTCTCTTGGCATGTCATGATCTGTTGAAGTCTAGGAATTCTAAAATCCTTAACAGCACTAAGGAATTAAAATCCAAAGCTCTGGATCATCAGTGTAAAGAAAGTATTATGCATCCTAACTTTATAGAGTTCATTCCCTTCTGCAGCAGTGGAAATCTCTTTTAAAGCAGAGGAAGAGGTGTCTGGTCTAGCTAGTTAAATAATGTGTAAGAAGAGCAGAGGAATATGCATGGAGTAGGAGCACAACTGAGGAGTGTGTGAAGAATAGCTATTACTCTGATGCTTAATATTACAGGCTAGCAGAAACCAGAGATGGATGTTTTCCTTACTTTTTCTGTCTTCAAAAAGTGATAAATTAAGGATGGTCCTAGATAGCAAGGTGTTTCTCAAAAAAACCCAGCCAAACCACCAAAAACAACTCTGGAATTGATGTATTAGTCATCGTTTTACGCTCAGAAGAATGAAAATGCAGCATGCTGGATTATGGAACTCTGCTTATGGTGTAATTTGTCAGGAGAAACTGTTCTTTCTTCCTCTGCTGTCTTTGTTAATAATTTATACCTATTGGTCTAAAATACCTATAATCTACATGCTTAGCATTTGTGTAGTGATAGAAAATAAAACCTCCAATAGAGAGACACAGATTACAAAGCAATCATTTTTTATGCTTATTCTACTGATATTTTGAGCAGAAATGTCAATTGTGGAGAAAATACATACAAAAACATTTTAGAGTGAACAGCTAAGAGGACAATATATCTGGAAACTAACTACAAGGAGCAGGTGATATTCATATTTTAGGGAAGCAGCAGTATGGTTGACTATATACTTGCTTTAACGTGTTCAAAATACCTGCATTGCTAGGGAAGAACAATGATTTTTCAAGAATAAATACCATAAAGGAGAGAAAGTAAAACAACTTGTATTTTAAATTTCAGATTATAAAAGATTTTTGGAGGTTTGTCAATCTAATTGACAGAATCAGTTCTCTGTCCCACATGTATAGACAAGTCTGTGCTCCCAGTTGTCAAACTGGAGTCAGGAACCATTAGATGCAGCCATACACCAATGCTGTCTTGAAGAGCAGAGCCTCAGAGCTGGTGTTTGTGTCTCCCTCAGTATTCCTTTAACCACTGGGAGCAGTGGCCAGAAATCAGTTCTTGACAGCAAGATCAAGTATGTGGTGCCAAACTTCTTTATCAAATATAGGACACATAAGACTGTAACCTGTGCTATTGTTTTTGGATAGCCAGAACTTACACTACTAACTCATAAACCCAGTATCCTTGAAAACCTGGTAAGGGACAGGTGCTGTTGATTTGAACTGACTGGACCCTTTTCCCTTACTGACTTTAGAAAGTTGTACTTGATGTTTTGTTGTTTGAAAAGCTTGTCTTTCAGGTAGTCCATCCAAATCAGGATTTATCCTTCGTTTATTCCTAAAAAGAAATTCTGCCAAATATCAACGGTGGTGGAAACTTTGTGTTCAGTGTATGCACAAAATGAGCAATACCACTGGCACTGAGCACTGGCAAAGATGCTCAGCTGTGTTTTGGAAGGGCCATATCCAGGAGCAAAAGACAAATCCAACAACACAGCTTTCATAATATTTTTTCCAGATTTTGCTGTGAGTGCTGGTGGTTTTCATGCTTTAAAGACTTATTCCATCAAGCAATAGAAGGAAATGACACCGGCATAAATGTCAGAATATTCTATCTGGATCCAGCTCTCACTGGGTATGGCTGGTTTGCATTTTTTACATCACAGCTATAATTGTTAAAGAAAGGTATTCTGATTATCATAGCAATGGAATTATTTCCAGAAAGCACTCTAAAAGACCCTAGAAAAGGACAAGCAAAGTGAGTGGATTATTAGCAGTCCCAGGTACACATTAGAAGAATTTAATTTAAAATACCAATAATGTATATTTGGATGTAGGCAAAAATCCAAATTTTGCCATACCAGAGAGCAAAATATACATTGTAGTTTCAATTAGTGACAGGAATCTTGTAATTTTTTTCCTAAAAGGACAACTTATTTCAGTGTATATACAAGAAGGAACGGCTAATCCTGGTTCTTTAATAAAAGTAAACCATGGGCAAACAGCCATTTCCCAAAGTTTGAGACTTAACTAGTATTTGTCTGTGCATTTCATCGGTCTTGGTACATTCCCTGAGTTTACTCTCTGCTTGCTGTCTTCTCTATAGATTTATACAGCACACATGTAGTAAGGAATAGGTTTTGGATAGTCTCACTATACTAAAATCACATGAGTACTACCCTCTTTCATAAGTAATTTATCCATAAACTACTTCAGCTGGTAAAACATAACTGCACAAACCCTACTAATTAAAAATTCCATAGCTCAATATAGTTTTTCTTTTACAATAGGATGATTGGCTTTTTCCTGTGTATACAATTTGAATAAATATTAAGATACTAAATGTGCTTTTGTGGGAGACATACATTTTGTAAAAATCTTTCTGCATTGGACACCTTAACATCAATTCCTTCTCTCTCTTTAAAATAAACACATTTTGGCCAGTATGTACTGTCTGTGAGTACATATCTTTGTATAAACTTTTTGTCTTGAAAGTATGAAAGTTTGACTCGTGATCATTGACTAGCACTGAACTTCCATACAACTAATTAAGCAGTTGCCTTCTATTATGAAGAGCTATTACAGGGAACTTTACAAATCATGGGTGAGTGATGTTATTACTAACTGTGATTTCATAATCATTCCTATTTCAGGGCTTGATGGTGTTTGTGTACGTATGCAATGACAGTGGAAATAATAAAAACAAAGCCCAAGAGTGCAGAAGCACTCATACCAAGGTGTCTTGGTTGAACAGAATTTAACTGTAGGGAAACCTGGATTGTCAATTCAGATTTCAGTTACTCCGAATAAAACCCACAAAATTTCAGATAGAAGGATTTTTGAAGAGAAAAAATACTTTTTTTTTTTTTTTTTTTTTTTTGGTTGTGTTCTAGACACCTAAAGGCTGGTTTTGTGGGCCTTTTTTGTGACTTACTTTATAGATCTATATATATGTATGCATATACGTGTATTGTAGATTCCATACAAAAATAAAATAGGAACCTCTCCCACTTAAAGAACAATTTGAGGAAGGGTGAGCTGGATTTAGGATGAATATAGCAATCTTGCCATAACACAGAAGGGTGAATTTTCATAACTTTCAATGTTTATGTGCACGTGTTACTATTGCCTGCTGTACTCTTTAGTGAAGATAAATAGCTTCAGATGCTTAAGAAAATATTCATATACCTTTCTCACAGTATGCTTGCCAAATGACATTCAGTATTCCTAAGTCTGCTTGAAAAAAAATTTAGCAGGCACTTTAATTTCAGTAATTAGGATAATATCCATGTTTTAATCATGAAATTTGAAATGTTTCAACTCAGTTGTGTATTTCTTCCATGTGCACTGGAGGTCTTCTGATATTTTTCAAATCTTGGTTACTTAAAAGTCCAAGTATAATACCACATTAGTATTCAGAATGAATGTTTGAATCTTCATGCCTTATTTGATCAGGCTAAGTATGCATCCCACTTTGATTAAGACTTTGCTGATCCCAGAGTAAAATCATTAAACATTCATAAACGACCATTGCTTTTTCTCCTCCTCAAGAATGTTCCCACACATTTTATGCAATTATTTGTCTCAAGTATCTTCCTGAACTTTTAACCTCCTTTACATTCCCTTATGCCTACTTATATTAAGTCCAAAAATCTTCATTTCAAAGCATTTTAAAAAGCTAATATACAATAGATTCGAGTTCAGTGAAAGTAAAATTATGAAAAATCACCCTGTCATGGAAAGGCTCATTGCTAATTAACTATATGGGTGGTTTCTTTTTAGAAATAATTCCTCACAGTATAACTCCCACATTAATATGCATTTGAGTCTAGGCTTATCTTTTAGAAGGATGTTTCTGAAAGTGGTAGCTGGACAATGTTGTTCTCCAAGGTACAATCTTATGTTGCTTGTACCTCGTGCTCACACGTCTCAGCTCAATGACATGAGAATAAACAAGGAGTTTAATTCTCCAGAGTCTTTTTCTGAGCAATGTAGTCTAGTGGGATGTGTCCCAGACCATGGCAGGGGGTTTGGAACTAGGTGATCTTTAAGGTCCCTTCCAACCCAAACCATTCTATGAGATTTTTTTTTTTTTTTTTTTGGCTATCTTCGAAGGTACACAAGTTTTATGCTTCTTTTAGCACTCCTCTAACCCAGTCCCTCCATTCTTTCTCGTTCTTTGTGCATGGTATGATGTGAGAGAGGGATGTTTCCAGTGCTTCAAGCTGTGCACCACAGCACTGAGCCTACATCCAGCCCCAGGCTATGCTGCAGCTCCTGGGCACCATCTTCCAGGTCAAGACCCAAACAACCAGAAACCAAGCTTGTCCTTATTGTGCTCATGGACCTGTCTGAGTACACATACAAGCCTGTCCCACTGTTTGAGGGTTGTCTAGCACTGTATGGAGGGGTGGTAAGTCAGGAGAACTGCTCACAGTCCTGCAAGACCCATGGGCTGTGACTTTCCCTTCCCTCCTGTACTTTGTGCTCTAACTCAAATTTGGAGATGTAATAGCCCAAAAGAAACAGATGTAACCCATTATGTTCAGAGTCTGCAATATTTTAATGCTGAAATACTTAGCAATTCAAACCTGTACGTATTCAAAGCTGGGAGGGTAACCAGCCTTTTTCCATCATTTATTCTAAGTGTAAAAATCCCACTTTAGAAATCTACATGAAATGCTCATAAATATCCTGTATGTTTTTATTAGTACATTTTTCTTGTGTTTAAAAATTTCAGGTGTGTGTTTATTACAATTAAAACTGATGACAAGACACACATTGCCTTCAAGTGTAGGGATCAATCAAAATACTTTGGTTTTCATTACTGGAAAAACACCCGCACAGAATTGTAGGTTATCAAACTTTACTTGTGATGTCTTGGTTTAAATTTAATGTGTATTTAAGCCTAAACAGGATTTTGGTATAAAATAGGAAGGCTGTGTCTATGTTGAAGAAGAAAGACGTTCCATTTATATTCTCAGTAAGAGCCAGATTGGCTTCGTTAAATGTGGCCTATTAATCTTCCTGTATTACTGGTTTCTAAAGCTCAAGAAATATGTTCCTGTTCTTTTTCTTTAGAGATTCTTCCCTGCTCACTCTTCTTCTGCTACTTGCTTGAATTAGAGACCTAATGCATTACTGACATTAGAGATACCAGGAAACAAACTTTCAGTCACTAAGTAGAAATGAGAATTTTAACCAAATGATTAAAACCATGTTAGGGTAGCTTGTTTTTTAAATACATTTTTCTATCAGAAATCAAGAATGGAATAATTCCTATGTGTCCATGCATACAGAGCAGAAGATTTGGAGTTATTGTAGTCATCCTTGATTCCTTGATGCTGAAAATTGAAAAATGGATGTTGCTGATATTTTTCTTTTATAACTCTTTAAAGAGAAAAAAAAATAATCTTGAAACACTCCCCTCCACACCCCCCCTCCCCAATCTTTTTCCAGTCCTCTTTTGCAGTCATTAACACTATAAAGCAAAATTTTTCAGTGGCTATTGCTTCTACATATTTAGGACCTTCAGTTTAGCCAAGGGAACAGGAAAATTTCCTCCTACTTCTCTGATTATGTTGCTTACAAATGTATGTGATCTGAATGTAGTCAGTACTAGGTGAGTAAATGAGTCAAAGGGTCCTAATTTCTGGTTCAGAATGAAAAGTGAAATTCATCCTTTGGCAAACCATCACTGGGACTTTTTTTCAAATATTTTGTAATGCTTTTTGTGATCCATTGCTTTGTTACCTAGAGAACATGTTTTGCATCTTTTTTGGTTCAGTTTTTATTTCTTTAAGGTTGGTAAGTAGTCATTCAATTGAACAAAGTTTCTAAAAACTATTTGTAGTATTAGACTTTCAGATACATATTTGATGGGAACTTATGGCAATTTTACTAGTGAATTTTTCTTCTCTTTACTACTACAGGCAAAAGGAATTCAGAAGTATTAGAAGATTACTGTTCATGATACAGCTGTGAAAAAATAGCTGTTGTCTAGGAAAAACTATCAGTTATTCTGACTTCCTTCACTGTCCTCAAGGTTATCTAAGGACAATCACAGAAGAAGAAAAAAAAAAAAAAAAGAAAAAATCAGGATAACCTTGGCTTTAGAAAAAGAAAAAAATTGAACAGGATTTCAACATCACTTTTATAGCTGAAAATAAAACCTGAGTGCTGCTTTTCCAGATTTTCCTCATTTGAACCACAGGACTTTCTGACATTGGTATTTATAGCTGTAAAGTTTTCACCTATTTATGTGTCTAAATATCCACACTTATTTTAGAGTAACTATCTCCAAGTATAACTTCAAAGAAATGTATTAAATTAACCTGCTAATTTTTCAAACCACTTTCACATCTTTTTTTTTTTTTTCCTTTTTTACAAGTAGGTTCTTTATAATTTAACTCCTGATGGAAACAAATTGCATGTAAGTAAAATTTTTACCTTATTAAAGTTCAAGGTCTATGCAGCAAGAGTAGACTAGAGAACTGCAGGGGACAATGCCTGTAAAACCCTTTCACTGTTCAAATACAGAAATCTCTTAAGAGCTGTAAAGCTGAGTTTAACTTTCTGATTACCAATGAAGCTAGTAAGGTTGCAAGACAAGACTCTGTCAGCATAACCTGTTGTGCACCGAAAATGGGATCTACACTCTTGCATAGACTTTTCTAGGAAGGTTTGAACTGGATGGAAACTGTCATGGCAGTATTAGAGATACCTTTAATGCCATTGCTCCCTGCCCAACCCATTTGTTCTGTTGCTTGTGTTGACACAGAAGTTCAGTGATGCTGTGGCTATGCAAATTGCGTCATCACTGTTTCCATGACAGTAAAAAGGGTCAGTAAATCGTCTGTGGATGTCTGCTGGTTTTCATTTAGCATAATCTACAGCCATAAAGCCCATGATGTTTAGATGGCTTCTGTGGCAGACAGAATTACTGATCATCTAATAATGAAGAGAAAGTAGAGTCAAGACAGAGGTTCTTTATCCTGGTGAAAAAAAAAAATTAGTGCTTAGGTACCAAATACAGCCCACAGTACTCAAACTGCCATACTCAAACCATTAGCCCTCAAACTACCTAATTTAGTGGTTTCAGTACATGATGGATATGCTAAATATGTGGATCATATTAGATCAGATTTAGTGGTATAAAAAGTTCATTGAAATGTTTTGAAAGGATTACAGAAAAAAGGCTTTAAAATATAAGCCTTTTATTTCAGGATCAATATTCTAAATGAACTGGTTGAAACCAGACTACTTCTGACACTGCAGCAGAGCTACACAGCCAGCCAGGCTGTGCTCTGTATTAGGTGATATTATGGACTGTTACACCAGTCATAGAAAGCTTTGTCACTGCAGCATAATATTTGCACAGGGGTAGGAAGTTGCCCTATAGTAACTCACATTTTCTTTCAGATGCTGCTACATGGGCACTGAAAGCATCCACAGTGGTGAGAAGGACTCTGGTGCTTATTTTGAAAATCCTCAGCCAGAAGACACTCTGGTTAGTGTACAATGCCTAGCAAACCACACCAATTCTCTGAAGCAGCTTCTTTCTCAAATAGAAGCATTATTCCTTTCTTCCTGAGAAGCTGCCTGGTTTTCAGCATAGAAAAAAAAATAAACCAGTTTGGAAAAGACTCTGAGAATGAAAAAAATATCAAATGCAAAATTCGTTTATCAGCTTTTCCCTGGTTTTGGAGGCAGGGCCTTTCTTCCTGAAGGCCGGTAGGTTGCAGTCTGCTGCAACTGATGGGTATCAAAACGTCCCCTCTTCTTCTGTGTCTTGTAGTTAGGTGCAGATCTAGAATATTTAACTCTGTTTGTGTAATATTTATTTGGGAGAGTCGTTCCAGATGCAAGAGGTGAGTGTGGCAGTTTGAATTGCCCAGTGTAGCTGCTTCTCATCTGAGCCCTGCTGCAAGGTGAGGGAGCAAGGCAGTCATTGCTGGTGACTCCACCAGCCTCATTGCTTTTATTTTCCCATAGTTTTGTAGACACTCCATGCCATTTACATGCAAGTTTTAGTTGCAAAGTTAGCTGGAAGTGCCTGACTGCAAGCCATCCTTTAACTATTCAAATGGAAAATATGTTTCATTAGGTACTTTTTTTTAAAAAAAAGACTTTTAGAAATATGCAAGAAAACTTGAGTTTTGAGCCTAAATATCTTACAGATTTTGAGATTTTACTTACCAAACTGCATCATTATTGTTAGAGCTCATGCTAGTGCTGCAGGAGCTGCTAGACCACTTCAGCAAATTGCATGGAGGGAAACTGGAAGGAGAATTAACTACTTACCTCCAGTGCACTTAAGGGAATAACAATAGCTTGCCAAATACACTTAATTCCTTGTGATTTAGCTTAGGGGCCTTTCACTCACATTTTCCTGCTATTCTACTTTACATTATTAAGTGATCTATTTTTCTGTGCCAGCTTTGTATTGTTTGTATATGTTTTATTTTTTAAGGCCCTGCTTACAGAACAGTGGTGATGAGCAGCTCAGTCCTCAAACTGTTCACAGGTGGATTTGGGTTTTTTTTATGATATACAGGGGGTTGGTTTTGGGACCAGTGCTGTTTAACATCTTTGTTGAGGAGATGGACAGTGGGGATGAGTGCACCCTCAGCAAGTTTACTGACAACACCAAGCTGTGTGGTGTGGTGGATGTGCTGAAGGGGAGGAATGCTCTCCAGAGGGACCCAGACAGACTTGACAGATGAATTTGTGCAAACCTCATGAAGTTCAAGAAGGACAAGTGCAAGGTCCTTCACCTGGGTCGGGGTAACCCCAAGCACAAATACAGATTGGGCAATGATTATATTGAGAACAGCCCTGCAAAGAAGAACCTGGGGGTACTGGTGGATCAAAAACTGAATATGAGCCACTGAATATGCACTTGCAGTCCAGAAAGCCAACTGCACCCTGTGTTGCAGCAAAAGAACTGTGGCCAGCAGACTGAGAGAGGTGATTCTCCCCCTCTATTCCACTCTTGTGAGACCTCACCTGGAGTACTAGATCCATCTCTGCAGCACACAGCATAGGAAAGGCATTGACCTGCTCAAGTGGGTCCAGAGGAGCACTACAAAGATGACCAGGGGGCTGAAGCACCCTGTCTGTGAGGACAGGCTGAGAGAATTGAGGTTGTTCAGCCTGGCGAAGAGAAAGCTCCAGAGAGACCTCATAGCCACTGTCCAGTGTTTAAAAGGGTCCTACAGGAAAGATGGGGAGGAACTTTTTATCAGGGATTGTAGTGATAGGATGATGGGTAACAGTTTCAAACTGGAAGAGGGTAGATTTAGATTATACATTAGGAAGAAATTGTTTACTGTGAGGATGGTGAGACATTGGAATAGGTTGCTCAGAGACATTGTGGATGCTCCCTCCCTGGAAGAGTTCAAGGCCAGGCTGGATGGGACTTTGCGCAACCTGATCTAGTGGAAGATGTCCCTACCCATGGTGGTGGGGCTGGGAACTAGGTGATCTTCAAGGTCCCTTCCAACTCAAACCATTTTATGCTTCTATGATAAGAGTAGGGAGAGAACAAAAAGTAGATGGCAATCTGGGGAGTTCTCTGCTTAGGCACTGTCTTGCAAAAATCAGATCTGTAACCAAAATTAAACCCAAATGGTCTTTTTTACTTTCTTGCACATCAGTAATCTATTATTAAAGCCCAGTATATGTGGCTCAAAATTAATGTTATTAGCTTAATCTTAATAGGATAAGGCAATCTACATTGTCCAGGAACCACCTAAATTAAGCAGATTGAAAACTTTCATGAATTGCAAATGGAAATTGATCCTTTCTGCCCACCCCTGCGTTTAAGTGGAGTTCATGTGCAAAAATCTTTCTTTCCCTTAAAGCCAATCCATATGTTGGAATGACTGCAGTTAATACATTGACAGCACATGCCATTTGCAAGCAGATAAGGATAACAAACAAGTCAAATTTGTTTTCAGGAAAAATATAAACTATCCTGGTTGATAGATCACCATTACCATGGTCCTGATGTAGAGGGCCCAGTTAATTTTCTCACAGGTTCAGTTGTATCCCTATTATCAGTAGAACTGACCAGAATTTCAGCCCTGAGATAAACAGAATATGTAAATGTAGCCCTACTTCCAAATCTATCAATGGCAGTGTTTAGTCTTTTTTGCCCTGGACCACAACACCCTAGAATAAGCCCTATCCCTTAAGAATAGATCTTCACGTTTCCTGAACCAGCACAATGTTCACTTTGAATACCCCTACCAGAAACACTAACTGCTTAGATTGATCGCCTCTGAATTGAGGCTAATTATCTTTATGGTAGAGCTCCCTAAGATGCGACAGTAAAGGAGGAGACCTGGTTAGACAGAAGTCTCCTCTGGTCCTGTTGCCTATGAAAGAAAGAGCAAGGGCATAAGCTCATAAGCCTACCAAAGAAGCAGGATGTCTTGGGAGAAGGGTTGCAATGCTGACCCTTTGTATAAGGGCCAGACTTCAGCAGATGACACACACATGTCCTGGGGTCCCAAGGCTGGAGGACTGAGCTCTGGGCTAGCTGCCACAACAAAAGGAAATTTCAGCCCACTGGGGAATTGCTGATGTGAGCAAAAGGGGTATGGGAGGGAAGGCCATGAGTTTCTTCCCTAGCACAGATGTCCTTTTTTTCTGTTACTCCACAGTATGGCTCCAAGCACTTTGGGTACCTTTAACTCCTTCAAGCTGCCAGAAAAAATACAAGGAGTAGTTCACCAGGAGTGCGAAAGGGGAAAATCCTCTGTATAATAATGCAGAACCAAGATATATAAACAATAATTTCAATAATGAGGTCATTCATATAATTCAATTTCTTTCTTATTTATTTATTCTAGGTAACCATTCCAAAAAAAATCCTACATATGGAAGATTAGATATTTTGTATTCTTTAACTTTCCTGCTAGATTTAACCATTTGGAGACATAATGGCTTAGAGAAATTAGATGAAAATCCCATAAACCACCAGAGTTACACATCTAGTGGCATATGCTGTTCAGAGCCAGTATTTCTGCTGGAACAAGGCTGCAGAGCATATTGCTATATTTTTACTTAGTCATAATGATGTTCCAAGGTGCATACAATAGTATGAGCAACAGCATCCCTATCGCTTTTTATGTGAAGTTGAAAGGTCTGTTTTCTTCCAATTTATTTCTCAGATTTTTTTTTTTTTTTTCCCCCCAAATTCATACAACCAGGAATGTCCAGATCTAGGATCATTATGTTTATCAGGCAGTCTGAACTGATTTGTGTTCATGATCCAGAGGTCTTAAAGAAGTGCATAGAAGAAGTTAATAATAAGAGGCAATTTTTTATTTCCATGCTGATGACACATGAAAATGAAGAAATGGTAAATGTCAAAGTAGTTTTTGGATTTAAAAATATAAAAGAGAAACACACATCCTTCCTGTCTTTTTTTTTTTGACCCAGCTAGCTCTAAAGACTACTGTTTACTCTACTTATTAAAGGACTTCTTTGTAGTAAGGTCATAGAATCACAGAATCCTTTATATTGGAAGAGACCTTTAAGATCATCAAGTTCAATCCTTAAGCCAACACTACTAAGTCCTCTGCTAAAACAGACTCAGGATCTGTCAGGGAAGGGACCACAAGGATCACCCAGCTTACAGTGCACAGTCCCACCCACACCCTTTCTTGACACAGGCCAACAAATCCCTTTTGTACCATTAGCAAGGTGAGCTATGGACCCACTTGGTCCCTGCTCACTAAGGCAGAGGTAGTCAGACCTTTCTGCGGCGTTAGTGCCATCTGAGACTTTCTGTTACTTCCTGCTCATTCCTAGGGCAGGGGAATTGCAGCTGATCCACTGCTGGGTACATTCAAGGAGGTTTTTAGTTTTTCCTTTCAGTAATATTGTTGTTCCTCCTAGAGTTCAGCGACAACAGAAATTGTGCATTTTTCCTCTGTTATTCCTCTTACTGGTGGATGACAAACAGGAACTGAATCATGAGGTCACTATTTTCATTCATTTCCCATTTGTTTCTCAAAGACACATTTTTTTTCTGTTTGATGTTTTAGTAGAATATCCAGGATATTAGTACCAGACCTGTGTAACATTGCTGTAAAAAAAACAAAACCCTTCTGCATCTCCCACTATCATCAGAAATACCTGATAACACTTTTTTTTTTCCCCTAAATGCTTTAAGACATATTAATTTAAATGTTATGTATTAGGTATTCCTACCACTGGGAAAAGGAGTAAATAGATTTCTGAACAGTGTAACATTTTTTGTTATACATGTTATCAATTCTTGGCAAAATAAATTGAAAAAAAATATACTCAGTAAACCGTTCCAGATTTCCTTATTTAGAATTTAACAAAATATTTTTAGATAGTAAAAATTATACCCAGATATTAGTTATATAGGCTAGTAAAAATGAAAAAAAAACAAAAAAACCAAAAAAAACCCCACCAAAACAAAACACCTAGGGAGTTATTTTTTATGTATATATTTTTATACATTATTTTAAAATAATCAAGTGAGTCTATGTCTTTACATTCATCTATTATGATAATAGGTGTTCTCCATTGCTGATATAACCCTGCCTGCTGTTCACAGAGGTAGTAATAGGCTTCAGGAATCCCTATGCACCATGTACATATATGTATTTATGTACTCATGTGTATTCCTGTGCAGAGACTGATAGAAAATTTAAAAGGTGCCTAGTAAAGTATAAAAAAAAAAGAGTTTTTGTGAGAGATGCAGAGAATGTATTTAAAATAAAAAAAAAGTCTACTAGTTTTAAAACCAGATGTGATAGGCCCCTATGAAATAATTTCCTACTGCTGTCGTGCTGATTAGCTGCACAGACTGTGGTACTGGTCTCTTGAACAGATGGTCTGTACTTCTCTTCTGAGCTCCAGAGTCACTGGATGACAGAGGTATTTAATTTTGAGGTCCTTTAAAAAAATAATCCTGTTTTAGATTTATTTTTGTTTGTTTGAAGGATTTTTACTGCAGAGTAATATTTGGCTAAAGCTTAAATCCCTACCACTTTACTTCTGGAATGATTCACAGGCATTTTCTCCAACTTTTCCTGCATTATGTTGGTCTAGGTCCCAACTCTGAGTGCTTTTATTTTAGTTTCTGTCTGATGATTGCTACGCTCCACCCATCTCCCTGTGCAATTGAAAAAAGGCAATATTAAGCAAGCTTTGCTTACAATAGCATCTTCCAGAAGAGCTCAGATACTTCCAGTCTCTCTGCATTTGTTTTCTTGAGTAAGAAAAGAACTGTTGTTTCAATTACTATCTTGAGAACTTCTAAGTAAATATGAATAGTTGCATGAATCAACTTTATGACTACAACGAGTCTTAGTACGATACAATCCAGTAGTTAAGTTCAGAATACACAACTCATTCCCATCTGTCTTTATGTAACACAGTTGTGTCTGGTAGAGTGGATCATGCATATATATATATTTAAGTGTGTTTAAATGTACTAGCCTTGTAAAACATGACTGTATCAATGCTACAAATTGCACCGAACATTTTATGAACTCATAATTTATGTTGCTGTTTAGTTTTCTTTTTCTTTTCTGCCATGTCTAGAAAGGCCTCGAGCTGACAATATATCAAGTGAGTTCTGAGTTAACAAGTTTACTGCCTTATTTTATATTTCTAAAAATTATGCTGGAAAATTTAGTACCTGTGAAACTCTAATAGCTTAGGGCTAAATTCAATAAAAGGATCTATAGCAGCACAGCTAGCACACACCATGGCAGATGGATAAAGAAACTGAAACTCCCATTTGCTCAGGAGTTGCATAAGTCAAACCTGAGCACAAACTCTGTGATTTTCTAGCAAACATTGAGATATACCAGGTACAGTCCCTTATGGGCTGCAGGGCTCATCCAAGCACTCTTCCAGCTGCTCCTGCGTGTCTAAGGATGTCCGATCCCTTCCTCCCAGACAAAATTCAGAGAAGTGGCTTTCTGGACATAGGAACCTCAGCAGTCACAAAAGAGTGTAACTAATATTCCTTTCTAAATTACCGTATGATTTGACTATAGCCAAACTCCAGACCACAGAGCTTCCTAACCTATCACCTCTATGTTGGCTGCCAGCATCCCTGTTTTTCTGGATATCTTTGTCTCAATCATGTAACAAAAATGAGTGGCAGATAAGTAATAGGATAATCCCATCATATTTGTGTGTCTGAGATCATCCACTCTTCATATATGTGACATAATGAAATGTTAATCCATACCCTATAGGTTGGTTTGGTTTTTTGGTGCCTTCCTTTCTTTCTTTCTTTCTTTCTTTCTTTTCTTTCTTTTCTTTCTTTTCTTTCTTTTCTTTCTTTTCTTTCTTTCTTTGTAGTTGACATTCCTTATTCTTTGTCTATGTGAAGACTTAGCACATGAGATACCGAAAAAAAACTTTTCATCATATGGATTTATCCTGAGTGTCTATTCACGTATGCTTGAAAGAGTTGCATTTTTATGCTTCTTGCTGAGCACATACTGGGACATAAATTCCCTGATTCACCATGTAAGAAAACGGCTTACACAAGGGTAAGCTGTTGTGTAATTGATCACACAAAGAGTTTTCTCTTTCTCATATAATTCAACAGAGCCAGGTCTCTTCTTGCTCTTTTCCCTAATTTAGTACCCTCTTGCCCATGAGAAAGAGATCATGGAAGGTACTTGTCTTGCATAATTTTTATTACATTCTGAACTAGCCTATTAACACCCTTGCTAGATTTAATTTTTTGACTTGGATAAACTCTTTGAGGAGACAGATCTGAAGACAAATTCCTACAAGTGAAAACTAACCCCAGAGCCTCAGGAGTCCTTGAGGAAAATCTCGACCTTCATATTCCACAAAATTTCCATCTTCTTTGCTCTGCTGTCCTGCAAGCACTTTTCTCAAAGAAGGTGCTTAGGCAGTTATTGCAGGAGTTGTATGTCATCTTGTGTATTTTTTTACAGAAAGAGATGACATGGCTCTATTGCATTCCTTTTCCACTCTGTTGCCAACTTAGAAGCTTTTCCTACAAATCAGTAAATCTTTATTAGGTAAATTGAGATTCCTGTTCTGCCTCAGAGGATCTGTCTGTGCTTGTAATCTGTGGAAGGTTACAGTCTAGTATCCAAACAGTTAATCTTTTTCTTTTGTAAGAAGAGCACCTCAGGGAATAAACGTGCCTGATTCTTATACTTACAGTAGCTTTAGCATGCTCTTTTACATCACTGAAGCTCTCTGTTCTGCTCTACAGGAAAGGAATTTCAGTTGTAGAGAGGCAACTTTATGTATTTGTTATTAACTGACATTTACACGTGGAAGTTAGCACATCTGTCACAGGCATGCAGAAAGCCTACTACTCAAGATGCAACACAGGAACGCAAGTTACCAACAACTCTGTCCAAATGTGAGCAGTTCCTTCCTATAGCTCCTGCTACGCCAAACAGAAATACATGCATATATCAACCTTGAAGACAAAGGAATATTCCCAAGGATGCTAATGGGAAAGCAAGTTACATGGCCAGAACATGTGATTTTTAACACAAGTCATGTTTACTGGCTGTCTCAAAGTACCAAGGGCTTCCTAACTGCAGGAAGCACACAGACTGAAAACTCTCCTGGGTTGCCTCTATATGGAGAAGTTTGATTTTTTTACATCTCCAGGACTCAGAAGATTTCATTTTCTCTCAGATATTATGTTTTATGCTCTGTCAATCTATGTGGTTATCTCTTAGATACATTAGAAAATGAAAAAATCTATGGGATTGCTTTCCAGTATTGCTTGAGTTTATATGCTATTCTGACACATAAGTAAGACTCCAGAGGGACAAGCTAGCTTAGAAATTGTCTCAAGGCTGTAGCAAGAACATATATAGTTATTTTTTCACTACAGCTGTTCCTTGAACCTTCAGCTTGATGACATAGTGTGGATTTATAACCTACTTGATCCTAAACCAGCATTTTCAATATTGTCTGGAGGAGGGCCATGGATCTGCCTGCTTGATTGATTAAATTAGCTTTCTGATAAATAGTAGGCAGTTAGACTGCCAATAGCATAAAGTAATACTCAGGGAACAAAATAAACTATCTGTAAAAAAATGTTATCCTTTATTTCATAATAATAAATTGTAAAATGCTTGTCTTGAATATCCACACTTCTGGCAGTAAGGGCTTGTACATAAAAAAGTTATCTGGCATATAAAGAGAGCAATCTAAGAAAAATCTAAACCACCCTTGATGCTTCAAATACTTTTCCCCTATATTCTGTGCCCCTGTTGCATGGCAAGAGGACTGGGTGAGCTGCTGAAGATGGTGTAACCAGCTGGCACCTGGCATCAGGTTTCTTCATTCTCTGTGTTAGTGAGCCATCAGAGCTCTGTCACGTGTTTTCTTCCAGGCAATTAATTTTCCTTTAACTTCCTCTCGCTCAAGGCCCATCAGAGGCTTTGCTTGTGGAGACTTGGCTTTGCTGCTTCTGGGCATTGACAAGACAGGTCAAACACAGAAACACAAGAAGAAGACATTGTGGTGCAGCCTCTACTCTATTGAGTCTATTTAACCTGTGTGGCCTCTATGCCCCCTGGGTGGTTTTAGGGGGCAGCTTAAGAAGTGTCCTGGGTTTGGCTAGTATAGGGTTATTTTTCACCAGGAGCCAGGAGGGGACCACAACCAGGATAGACAACCAAACCAGCCAATGGCATATTTGCTACCATATGACATCATACCTGCTGTGTAAGGGTGGGGGTAGGCCAGGATGGGCACATGGTCTTGGGCAAGGCACAGGAGGTGCAGGTCTAGGCAGTCTGTGCATTCTATGGCACTTGTTTTATATATTCTGTCATTACTGTCATTGTCATTACTGCTGTTTCTTTTCTTGTGACATTCTGTTGAATTTTCCTTGCCTCAACTCATGGGGTTTTGCCTTTTCCTCCTGCTCATTCCCATCCCTCAACAGAGATGGGAGGGGTGCAGGGAGTGAGTGGCCATGTGGTGCTCAGCTCCCAGCTGGGTCTAAACCATGACAAGGAGATGATTTCTTGAGGCAGAGGCAGGAGTCCTGTACTACAAGGCGTCCCTCACTTTGTGAGGGAGAGACATGCTCCTGAAATGGAGACTACATCTATTCTCCTGCAGTGCTTTCCAGAACTTGGTGTCCTGCAGTCCCAGGGGCTGAACATTAGCTCAATTGCTCAGTCAGTGCTTCTGAAATTTCAAATTCTGGCTGCAATAATTCTTTTTACTTAATGTATATTTAGACCAGGGAATAGTGCCACTTTTCCTGTGGAAACAATCTTGCTGAATGAGAGAGTAAATGGTACCTATTAAGTTAGCCTTCCTAACCTGCAAAATGTATCACAAGTGGGTGGAAAAAATGTTTTCAGCAAGCTCCTTTTCAATCCCTTCAGAGAAGAAACAAGTTTGTGGTTAAAATATATATGTTTCTGAACCCTGTGAGTTTGGCGTTTAGTAGCTTTATGCCAAAGAGAGAACCACAAATGTACATGTAGCAACTCCTCTTACGGAAATGTCATCTCCTTCAGCCTCCAAGAGCCAGAAATGTTTCCATTTATGCAAAACAGACCATCAAATGGTGTGGTGGAACTTACCACCACAAATGAAGGTCTTTGATGAAAACACATGGATAGGTTTGTTCTAACTGTACAATATATAATTTGCCTGCTCCACAAAAGGAAATGAAATCAGCATCAGACGACCCTGTGTGTCATGTTGTTTATTCAAACAGATCAGTGATTCTTGGGATCTATTGCACAGCTTAATTCATACTGGAAATAGAAAATGGAAGATAGATAACTCAGCAGTTGAATAGTAAAAACTCCATTTTTTTTGCCTTTGTCTTCCAGCTTGAGTGATGTAGGTAGGAGTATTTATTTCTACAGAGACTAATGACTGCAATTGAACTGTAAACAGTTTGCAGTAGCAGTGCTAGGTCCCATCTAGTACAGCTCAGTCTGAAGCTGCTGTCCTACGGGGAGAACTCGATACTCCTCATACAGATTTATTTTACAGTAATTATTCAATTTAAACAGTGGGTTAAATTCTCTAAGCATGGGAAATGCACCACTTGATATTAACTTTAGTTAAAAATAGCTGAGACCTATATAATAATAAATGTACTTAATTTCTTTTTAAAAGTACTTTCCTACTTTTTGCTTGGAGGTATGGAATTCTGTTGTTGTTGTGGTGGTGTTTTTTGTTTGTTTGTTTATTTTCCTATGATAGTAACTAGCAGAATAACCCAAGCCAAAAAACTTATCTAAATAGTTCATTTCACTTTTGATGGGTACATTTCAGAAAGCAGGAGGAAGCAATGGCTTCTATGTTAGAAGTTCAGCTGATGGAACTTTTTGGCATTTGCTTTTACTTTATGAAGGTAACAGACATGAAATGTGAGTTAGACAGAAAGTGTCTTATTCAAATTGGAGAAAACCACAAGGCAGTTTTCTAATGCTGGCTTGAAGTGTTTTTTAAAATTCCATGAAGCTTTGTTAACAAGTAGTCTGTCATCAAATAAACATCAAAAACAGTGAAAGCAAGTCATTCTCAGCTTCTACCCAGTAATGAACTGATTAATTTTGGATCAAAATTATCTCAGGCTAAGCAGAGATACTGGACACTAGAGATATGATAGCACCGTGTTTATTATTTTTTAAATCTTCCCCATCAAAGGCCATTGGCCTAAAATCACATTAAAAAAAATAAACCTAATAAGCATTGAATCCAGAAGGGCAAGTGAGTTCAGGTAGTATCAGCTATGACTTTTCTCTGTAGTTAAACATCTGGATTCCATCACAAATTAAACAGGGTAACAAAACTCAGTCTTTCTCTCTCTGTTTTGAGCAGACACAGGACTGCCACACTGGACCTGAACTGTTGTCCCACCCCAAGGGTGAGAACTAAGGAAAGCCTTGCTGAAGGCTGTGAGCCAGCATAGCCCCTAAAGGCAGGGTGCTCTGCTTAGCTGTGCAGTCTCCTTTGGCAGTATTTGAGGAGCTGTGTATGCTCAGTTTTCTCCTTTTTAAATGTGAACTTTCTCCATAGAGATGCTGAATGGCAAATCTTGAAACAGGAATAACAGCTTACCTTCTAAATGGCAATCTGCTGCAAGACACAGCTGCTCGAAATTTAGTGAGAGCAGTTCCTAGGGGACACATATTGGAACACCAGTAAATCAGAAGCACAGGAGACTGAAAAAGAAACACCCTCTGTGTACACTAAACCGGCTACTTGATTATGATTATCTGGAGATGTAGTTGAGCTGTAAACTTTGTCAAATCAGCCACTCCACATAGCCTGGGATTTTGCCACTGCTTTTCAGTACACTGTGCTTCAATCAAGCTAATAAAGGCTTAGATGGATGTGGAAGCAAAGCCAAAGCCATGACAACAGCCAGTACTATGCCTCAGTGAGCCAGCAAGAGATACAAACTTCCCAAAGAGTTGGGATGGCTGGAGGTGCTGTCATGAACAAATGCTCCACTGTAACACTGAGCTTCAGCAGCTGTGATGGATGTCTTGGCAACCTGGTTGCTGCCAGCATTATCAAATATATTTCTATACAGACACAGAAGAACAAAAATAGCTCTCATTTCTTGTTAGACATCCATGGCCAGAATATTTCTGTCCAGATTAATAAAGTCATTACTAATTTAGAAAAGCATGTCTCATATATCTCTTTATATAAATCCTGCCCCTGCAGTGATAGCTGAGGATCTCTACATTTTAGTGCAGCACCTGCAGCAGCCTAACTGCCTCCCATTGCATTAACCAAAAGACATGGGTGGTCTCCAGCCATCAGCTGTAGTCATGCAGGCAAAGTAGCTGACACTGCACCTCTAGCTGTACTTATGGGGACTTGGAAATGTGTGATGCTATATTAGCAAGTAAAGCCTCTGGTTAGGCTAACTTAAAGTAGCTTTTATTCTTTGCTAATGAAAATCTGCATTTCTGTTCCAAAGTCTTTTTCCCATTTCCCAATCTGTAGTTTTGGTTGCAGTCCAATACCCATTGACTTAAAAGTAAAAATCTGACTGGAGAAAGCCACTTCTGCTGACAGTCCTATACCAGTCTCAGAGGCTGCTTGACTTGGGAGGAGTCCAAAACTCAACAGGGGCTTCCCCAACCAGCCTTATGCTCCCACCATACTCGCATGAGCCTCCTGTGCATGCCACTAGCAGTTCAGAGGCAGTAGGCACTGTGCGTCAAGCTCTGTCATGGGATGAAGTGTCAACAGTTTTTCTCCTCTGCTGGGCTCAAAGCACTATTGTCACAACTCAAGTGTTCCTGCAGGAATCTCTTTCACTTCTAAAGCAATTTTGATTTTTTTGCACAAAAAGTCCCAGGCTCTAGTTTTTATCATAGGAGAAGCTGCATACTCATGGGCTGAAAAAAGACTAATCAGATTTGTTGTGTTTTTACTCTTCTTTGAAGCCAGAGTGGAGATGAGCCTCCAAGCAAAATAATCTGCAGCCTCAAGGGACCTTCGGATTTGGTGCTTGAGCCTCACTCCATACGCATCCTTTTTGCCAGGTTGTCTGAGCTAGAAATAGCAAACATGGGTATGACAGATGGGGAAAATGATAAAAGGTTAGGAAGCAGTGATGACTGCAGTCCATTTTCAGTCTTCTCTCCTACCTGAGAGAACTGAGTAGTGAGTTTTGACTAGAGTAAGGCTAACACAGCGGTGGCTTTCCCGCCTGTGCAGCCCCGAGGCTGCTGCACCCAGGAGCAGAGCGTGGTGGGACCTGCCTCTGCTGCTCCTGAAGCTCCCCTCACCTGGGGAAGACATCTGTGCAGTGTGTTAAGTTTAAAAATGCTCAGCTTTGCAGAGGAGAGCAGAGCAGTCTCAGGAGGGTGAGCATGGGCTCGGGGACGGTCAGTGTGGGGAGATGTCATTAGGCACAGGGGTGTGACTGCAGAGTGGTCCCCAAGGTGGAATTGTAGGCATCCACGACCCACTGAGTTAACCCTCCTTTCATTAAAGTGTCTTTGTATCCTTCTGTCATACCTTGAGAGACAGTGACAGGGAGGAAAACGGACTTAAAACTCTTCAGGAAGACACCACCTTCACTGGTGAGATGGGGCTTCTGTCTCTGCAGTGGAATGCTGTTCTGAATGCTCTGTGGCTCAAGTCCTGAGGTAATGTTTCAGCAGGCCAAAATAAGCCTATTTAATGAGGTCCAGGGGGCATTGTGCCTCTTGCCAGCTCCTCATTAGTGAACTGACTGCAGTACAAATAGGCAAAGCCCATCAAACCAGTGCAGGCAGATGCTGCTGCTGGGTCTGTTGCTGATTTACAAAGATCAGCTGTTCTGGGTTAAGCAATTGCATATGGGAACTTGTTGGGAATTTCCTTGAAGTAAGCCCTAAAGTAAGTTACATCTTTATGGGAAAATGTTTAAAAGTAAAACCATACGAAGAAGCATGCAGGAGTAGGGGCTGGAATAGAAAGACAGTTCTGGTTTTATTTTGCTATATCTCACTGTATCTGCTAAACAAAAAGTAGGAAGAAGCAACTACTAAAAGTGAAGTTACTCTTCCAGGGGTGAAGAAAATTGAAGTTATTCCAAACTTAGCATAAAAGATTTTTGTTTATCTTTAATTTTTTTTTTCCCTCCTCTGTCTGGGCAGCGGAACTTCTGGTTGGTGGTTTGTTTTGTTTTGTTTTTTTTTTTTGCCTTCATTTCTATTTCTCCAGTGGTGAGAAACTGTTATGATGGGGCAGGCAGTGGAAATAATATAAGCTAGAGCTGACATTACCCTCTCATGGCCAAAACTATTTCAGTATTAAGTTGTCATCTGTACTAGATCAGAGTAGATACTTTGTGAGGGATGGTGACTCCAACAAGGACAAGACTTTGAAAAATGGGTTGATAAGTATAAGTAGAATCATATCTTTGGCCATAAGAAAAATGTTGCATAGAAATGTGGCTCTAGCACAGCTACACTGTCAGTAG
The DNA here is from genome assembly GCF_000691845.1 of Merops nubicus. Taxonomy (NCBI): domain Eukaryota; kingdom Metazoa; phylum Chordata; class Aves; order Coraciiformes; family Meropidae; genus Merops; species Merops nubicus. The sequence continues at coordinate 98,223 of NW_008605996.1, forward strand.
TAGGAGAGAAGCTTTCTATAGGGCCCATAGTAGAGTCCACCACACAAGAACTGTGTACGAAGCACAGAAATTCATTTGATTGGTTCTGACCCTGGTGCTAAAGGAGCAGGGGGTGATTTTTGCTGAGTCCTTAGTTAAGAAATGCAGTTACAGTTTATAAGAGAGTCAACAGAGGCTTCTCAGGGATGATGGGCTTGTGGTCCTTGGAAAAGTGTTTAATTCATGGTGGCAGACAAGGTAGGGAAGAAATAGCTTCTGCTTGGCAGGCCCAGACTTCCCCTTTCTGTAGTCTGATTTCCCAGCTTTCACACATCCAGGAAAAAGGCCCATGTATATCAGATCACAATGTCAAAAATTAATTGCTAGCCACTTAGAGCCTCTGTTTTATTCTAGTGTGTTTTGCCTGAAGATTTAGCTTGGAGTTTCTTCATAATCAACGAGGCTGAAGGAAAACATTTTGAGAAGTTGGCAGAAACCTGCTAATAATTTAGCAGGAAGCTGAACATTGTGTTTCCACAGAAGTGTATGAACTGAGATATTTTGTAAGTAGGAGGAAATGAAGCTTATGTTTTGTGGGTTTTAAAAACAAGTTGCTCTATCTCCCACATATTGCATAGACATAAAAGGTCAACAAAGCTAAAATTATTCACACATGCACAAACTGCCACACATAGTTTCATCTACAAATACCTGAAATTGATACATTCATTGAAAGCTAAATGGTATCCATGTCCTCCTAAGGTTTGTATTCTTTAGTGGGCCCATTTTTTTACTTCTCCCTTCTTCATTACAGTAGTGAAGCTCCAGCCTTCACAGGTATGCAAATCTGCCTAGAGTGGAAGAAGGTCATGATAGGTTATGGGAGCGGATGGAGATAAGTGGTTCAGCTGTAGGGGTGGGATGCTCCTGGACTCCACACATGTTCTCAGCAGCCCCATGAGACTTGCAGAGAATATGGACTAGAAGCCAGTGCTGCCCCATTGTCATACAAACACCATATCTGCATATGGTGCACGTGGGATAAGGCATGGTACTTACAGAGCCTTTTCCAAAAGAGGTGAATGTTCCTGGATTTCACATTTGTTCTGACTTACTTTGCTGCAATTTTATGACATCTGTATTCTGCATGATATCTTGGCCTCATTTAACACATTGAGGTTTTAGTTGTTAATGTAGGAATACCAGATACAGACTCCTCCTAAAGCAGACAGCTATGCTTTTTAATACCATTGAAAATATTACCAAAATTTTATAAAAAATCCAGCTCGAATTATTTTAAAAGTAATTTTTCCACTTGAGATCTTGTTCAATGGAAAAGTTCAAACCTCTCTTTGATTCCTATTTTCCCTCTGCTCCTGTTACACACCCTCAGTCTTTACCAAGGTTGGTCTTAGTCCCTGTTACCGTTTCTAAAATACCTGCTTTCTCAAATGGGACATCCTGCTCAGGATGCTCTTCTCACATTTCCACTCTATATGTCTACAAGTTCTGACTTCTCATCAGTAGAGTGCTGTAGTCCATGAAAGTACTTTCTGCAATTATACTTTTTTTTCTGTTCTAACCAATCCAGTTCCTACTGTTGAATTGCTTCTTTGTGGCATGCCTGTGCTCCTTGGTATTTACCAGTTCCCCAGTGTTGCATCACCAGCTCACTCCAGTAGCGAGGGCTTTATAAAGCATCTTGCCTGCCAAGACTCTAAATGAGTTAAAGTCCACCACTACGTCTAAAGGCACACTCTGTTTTAGTGTCTTTCTAGTCCAATTCTTCTCATTTTGGCAAAACTTCTAACAAATTCTTTCCTTATAGTACTGGTAGTTTCCTCCAAATTAATTATTTTCTATGCATTTAAACCCAGGGACATTAGCACTATTGCATGTCTTCAATTCTTCACATCTTCAAAAAATAAAACACAACAACAAAATAATCCTCAACATTCGTTCAAAGATCGGGTCAATGAGTTTGGTACAACTGATTACTATTAATTGCATGCTGTATTATGATCTTGTTTTTCTTTATAAATATTTTTTCATTTTTTTTATGGTAAACTTATTCTTTTCTTGATGATGATATCAGTCAGTGCTTGGGACTATTATTTTTGCCTTTTTAAAAAAAATTAAAATTCTGGTTTCTTTTTCCCTCTATCACAAAGCATCTCAGATTTGACCCTGTGCCAGGTCTTCTAGTATTCTGAAGGAAGATTCCTTGTGTGAGCACATAAATTTCAGCCTTGGATGAACCTTGGATATGGCAATTTTAATTTCTGTAGTCACAGTTCATTAGCCAACCATATTTTGTTCCCTTATTCTACTTTATCATCTTTATTAAAAATTTAGACATTCATTGCATTTAATTTTCAGGCTTAAAATGCTTTAAGCTTTATACCGTCCTTACTGTGTAATGGTTCTACTTAATTTTTTTTCCTGCTCATTTTTTTTTCCTCTTTATTTGGCTAACGATCCTTTTAGAATACATGTTTTAAACTGAATTTGCAAATTTGACTTGAACTTATATTTTGGAAAACTTCACTTTATTAATTAGGTCTTTGTCCACTGAAACTTTCTTTTCCAGCCCGTGTCTATTTACCTGGTGTCTAATTTAAACAAGAGTTGTAAGTGCAGCAGAGCTTTCATTCTTCACATATTTGTTGAAAACATGCACTAATTATACAGAAGCAGCTGAATAAAGCAGCTCATTTTGAAAGTGAAAATCAATGGGATATTAGCAGGTGCAGGTGGCTCTAGAAAAGTCACATAGGCTTGGGGATGCTGGCTGATGAAAAGCTCAACATGAGCCAACAATGTATGAGTGCAGCTCAGAAATACAACTGTATCCTGGGCTGCATCCAGAGAACCATGGCCAGCAGGTTGAGGGAGGTGATTCTCCCCTTCCACTCTGCTCTGGTGAGGCCCCACCTGGAGTACTGTGTCCAGCTCTGGAGCCCCTAACACAAGAAGGACATAGACCTGTTGGAGCAAGTCCAGAGGAGGGCCAGGAAGATGATCTGAGGACTGGAAAACCTGTCCTACAAGGACAGGCTGAGAGAGTTTGGGATGTTCAGTCTGGAGAAGAGAAGGCTCTTGGGGGGACCTTATTGCAGCCTTCCAGTATCTGAAGGGGGCCTACAAGAAAGCTGGAAAAGGACCTTTTACAAGGGCTTGTAGTGAAAGGATGAGGGGTAATGGCTTCAAACTGGAAGAGGGTAGATTTTGATTAGAATTTAGGAGGAAGTTATTCACTATGCGGGTGGTGAGACACTGGGACCGGTTGCCCAGGGAGATTGTAGATGCTCCATCACCAGAGGTGTTCAAAATCAGGTTGGATGGAGCTCTGAACAACATGTTCTAGTGGGAAGCATCGCTGCCCATGGCAGGGGGGTTGGAACTGGACGATTTTTAAGGTCCCTTCCAACCCAAACTGTTCTATGACATGTAGTTCATGGATACCATTTTGTTGACATTAAGTATAAACAGAAGAAAATAAGGACAACCTTAATTTTTAATTTTACTGATGGACAAGAGCATTTAAAACTTTTGCTCATCAGAGTAAAGCAAAACGTTTTAAACAGCAGAGCTTTCAGAATACAAATTTAAAGCTCTTGTAAACAGGGAATATCTGTTGTCTCAGTCTACTAAGGAGTTCAATTTCAACTGTTTTGTATGTTTTTCAATTGTTTTTTTTTGTGAAAGATCAAAAGAATTCCTGACCCCAACAGAAATGGATAGGTGCAAGCTATATTATATAAGCTGATGTTTTGTTAATTTTGTGTGTGTACTCACTGATAAAATTTTCTAAACACTGTAGTCTTCTTGGTAAAAAAATAGCCTGTCTAGAGTTCTGCATATGAACACTAAAAGGAGGTAATTTTTTTTTCCCACATGACTAACATTGGGCATAAAAATTAATTATTATCTTAAAAAATTAATACTAATAAAAATATTATGCCTGACAGAATGGACTCAGCATTTACCTGCCAAATGACTCATGCCAGAATCCTGTCACTTGCAAATGTATTGCTCATTTTTACATCTACAAAAGCCTGAATATGTGCAGAGAAGTGGGGTTTGAGGTTTGTTGTTTGTGAATTCATTGAGAAATGAGACAAGTTGTAAACAAACCCACAAAAGTTAGTCTCTTTTTACTGAAAATACTGTTTCATCTGTGCAGTACTTCCTTACAGCTCCTGGATGTTGGCTAAGGACACGAGTCTTATCCTTGCATGACCTGTCAAAGGTTATGCTGTGCCTTACCAGTTCAGACAGTAGACAAAGACATGCATTCAAAAGCTGGACATTCCCTTTGGTACCAGGAGTTACTAGAATAACTCCTTAGAAAAGTAACTCTAGCAAAATGTCGGAGTTGTAAAGACTTATGGTCTTCTCACTGTACTTTAGAAGACTGCTTGCTTCTTAATAAAACTCACAGCAGTCAGAGAAATTATTTTATATGATATTATGTTTATTATGTATTTTCTTGGAGTATTCACAAACACACCTGACATTCGGCTTAACAAATTTGTTATTTATGGCTCTGGTGATCTGCTGTGGTAGATTTTAAAATAAAATTTAAAATCTTTAGAAATAAATTTTTCAAGGTCAGTAGAAATGCCAACAACTGAGCTGTAGCTCAAGGCATCTGAACAAAGTATGTAATAAAATAAAGCATGGCAGGTGTGATACATAAAATCAGTGAAATTCTTATTAAGACAAAGGATGAGGGCTATGATTTGCTTTTGTTTTGAAAGACTTTTCCCTTCTGATTCCATAGCACATATCCCAACACTGTTATTTATTACTCTACACCTGAAGCAATGGCACACTTGTCTGAAGCCTCTGAACATTGCTCTCATCGTAACTGCTGGGCTTCAGTCCCAATGCTGACATTCACTTTCTGTGAGACTGAGTAAGCAATTTAAATGTATCTGAATCTGAGTTCAGCAAACTATAAACTGTTTATTATCTTTATTGCTATTATCTTTATTGACATTCCAGAGAGCTTTTTGAATTTTCAGTTTCATGCAAAATATGAGACAGAAATATTGTTGTGTGACATAAGGGCTCTCCTGCTCTTTTACATCATACCATATTAGTAACTTTTCTGGTCAATATAGTAAAGACCATTTGTTTTACTGCCAGCTTTTTCACCTATATATGAGTTTTCTATGGTTTTATTTCGGGATTCATATTCAATTTGTGTGATCTGAAGTCTGGTCTGCCAAGTTCTTTTCCTTTTTACGTAGCTGTTCGCCTCCAGTCTGCTGACCTGTATTGAACATGTGTTGTTTCTGCACCATGGAGTGCACTGCACTTAGGAACCTGTGCATCAGCTTTTACACAGGTATCTTTATTACCTTCTAGCCCTTTTTTTTTTTCCTTTTGGTTTGGCATTATCACATAGTGTTGCTGCTCTGGAAGGTATGAAAGATTTATCATATATGACAATACAGGTATCAAGCAGAAATGTTAACTAGCCTATTGTCTGCTCATGCATACACTAATTATAAATAACATGGGGACTTTCTGCATAACAGTCATGCCTCACTAATGCTTGTTCAGCATTGTGGAGTGGAGAGAAAGTCCTCTACAGCACAGTGGATGTCTTACGACAGATTTTATGTTGCCATGCGCTCAGTCATGACACTTCAAAGACTTCAGAGAGATTACCCATCCTTTAGAGATCCAGGGACAGAGGTGAAGATAGGTTTTGAAACTTCATAAATAATCGTTGTGCTCCAAAGCAGCCTGGGAAACATTTGCTGCACGCTGAGTTACTGATTGCCACTGGCCAGACATGCCTGTTGGGTGGTGATTAAGGCTAAGAGCAATGAAAGAAAAATGGCACAACTACTTTGTTCAGATACAGACAAGGCAATGGTTTGAGCCTGGTCAGGTCTAAGGACTTAAGACAGATTGGCTTAATTATGAGTTTAATGACTCTGAGTACAAGGTGATGGGGAATCCATCTTTCAAAAAAAGCTGGTCTAGGAGTAGATTATAAATAACCCAGGACAAAAATTTACTTGTGAAACAAGAAAGTAAGTATCTTGAAGTTTACTATGACATTGGTACATGAGGTAAAGGTGGAGTTCAGAAAGAGCAAAAACTTCAGCCTGATGATTTCTGTACAGGTTCTATGGTTCCAATATGTGCAACAGTTTCTGATCCATCATGAAGAAAACGGATCCTTAAGAAGAAAAGTTGGATTATGGTGATTATTGAGTCAGGAGATGAATAGAAGAGGCTGTAGGCTCAAAGAAAAATAGATGAAACTATAAAAATAATAGTGGTACATAGCATATGAAGCAGATGCAGTGATTTGGGTTCTTCAGCCTGGAAAAGAGAAGGCTCTGGGGAGACTTTATTGTGGTCTTTCAATACTTAAAGAGGGTCTATGATAAAGATGAGGATAATCTTTTTAGCAGAGCCTGTTGTGATAGGACAAAGGGTATTGGTTTTAAACTAAAAAAGGGTAGATTTAGACTAGCTATAAGGAAGAAAAGTTTTACAATAAGAGTGGTGAAACACTGGAACAGGTTGCCCAGAGAGCTGGTAGGTGCCCCATCCCTGGAAACATTCAAGGTCAGGTTAGACAGGGCTCTGAGCAACCTGATCTCATGGAAGTTGTCCCTGCTCATGGCAGGGGTGTTGAACTAGATGATGTTTAAAGGTCCATTACAACACCAAATTTTCTGATTCTATGATTAAAATCAGGGCAGTAGATGGGTCTAAAGGAGATTTCTGTCATTGAGAGGCTGAAAAACACAGCTCTTTGGAAGGTTTTCCCAGTGTAAATATTATATCCCACTGGAGCAGGAATTTCCAAGAACTGTAAGACACAAGGGAAATAACTTGTTCAGTGTGAAAGAGGCACAAGTTTGCCTTGCTGCAATGGATTGCTCTTCAGGTAGTCCCTGAGTGATTCATGACAGAGACATAGTGAGAGATGTTCCCATTCCAATGAAACTGAGGGGAGTCTGGTGCTGGCATCCTTCTGGATGGTCTTTTGTCTGTATGACAAAGTGTGTGTGTGTGTGACACTGGGGATGCAAACAGGGAGTGGCAACATTGATAGTTGTCCCAGTGGATCCCTGCCTGGCCCAGGTTCAGATGCCTGAGGAAACAAGGCACATTGTCAGGCTTGGTGTGCTCTGTCCAAATACCACAGTTCTATGTTCTGAAAGGAAATTCTGCTCAAGAGAGACAACCTCATGGTTAAAAAAGCAATTAGGTTTGGTGTAAAAAGTAAATATTCAACCTGCATGTTCTGTACAAAGAGTTGCTGGAGGGCAAAGACAAAGTATGTTGTCTTTGGGTATGAAATTCTCTGGGCAATCTACCTTTGGTGTGGTTTGGTGATAGTTTCATAACCTCTGTAGGAAATGTCTTTGTAGCCATTTTAATCACTTGGAAGTATAAAATAATAATAACAGCAATAAATAGCCCATTAATTGATTGGAAAATTCCTTTTTTTTTTAATGATTTGCAAATAGACAGCACCATAATATCATTATTTTGTGATCTTTTACTTTTGATACAATTTTTGCACTAGAAGAATTCTTTTCTATACAGGAACATTATAAAAACCAGCAGAATAACTACACTACTTACCTTTCATTTGTCTTTCCTTTGATTTACTCCCTGCACAGTGAAGTTGCCAATCAGATATGTGTAATAGCACTTTCTCAGCTTAGCTAGCCGAGAACTGCAAGCATTTCACAATGACCTTAGTGGAGCCTGATTTAGGTTTAGATTGATACCAAATAGATAAAAACATAACCTCTCTACTAAAAGTCTGTAGTTCTTCTTTGTCACTGCTTTTATCTCTTTTTCCACCTTGTTTTCCTTGTCTTTAAAGAGAAGCACTTTTCTTTCTTAGAAGACTTTTCTGGGTCATCTGTTTCCTCTAGTTAATGAGTATCATGCTGTTCTTCAGTAGATTATGTATCTATTAAAATATAGTAGAGTTCTTGGACTTTCTTAACATATTTGTTGAGCTATTTAAACAAGCAGACTGAATTTGTTTGAAGTGTAATGTCACTGAAATTGCTAAAAATGTATTCTTTTCAAAATCTTTTGAGATTTGTTTGTCTCACCACTCTGTTAAGATCTGAAACTTTTCAGACCAGTGCTGAGCTATGCAGGTTAGTTCTTTTTTCATGTTTTGGAAACTTTATAATCTTAGGGTACTCTGACATGTCACTGAAGTAGGCTGACAAGAAAATTGGAATGACTAAATAATTTGAGAAAGACATTACAGAGATCAAAACAAGAAAGCAATCACAACAACCAAATCAGACTATGCTGTATATCTTAGTATCTGTACAAAACACTTAGAAACAAAAGCTTCTTCTGGCCTTCCACATTCAATATACTCCTTTGCTCAATATGCTGCTTTGTTCAATATACTCCAATGCTTGCTGCATTGCTTTCTACATCTGTGTGTAAGCATCTACTGTGGTGCCCCCTTTAGAAAGCTGCTACTTCCCTTGTCTTCAACTTGCTATTTAACTTTTTTTTTCTTCTTTCTAAGCAAGTTGTTTAGGCACTGAAGTAAGGGAAGATGAATGAATTTTAAATATACTGGCAGTGTTTGTTTCTAAAGCAGATGGCAAGACACTTTCCTTTAAAATACTTTGTTGATCTGAACAGTGGGCACATGCATTCAACTCTATCAGCTTTTCATATTGGTGTCTCAAAAGGCAATAAGGCATATTTTTAAAGTAAGGTATATTTTTGTTAGACTTCAGTTTACCTGTAGTCTCTTATTTTTTACACATGTATGGCATCAACCATATATTTTTTTCAATACTGGAAAAAGTAGGGTTTGAAATGGTGTAGTCAGTGATAGCCTCTAAACACTGTCAGCATCATATGACTAGTATTGCGAGGATCAGTGCTGGAGATGTGACTTGGCAATGAAGTACTAGCCCATGGAGTGGCAGGGTCTATATAATGCCTTAAAATTATTTTCTTTTTCCTTTCAGTCAACACGATGTCATATAGAAAAATGAGGATTTGCCTTCAAAGGAAAATATTGTGGTTCTGTTTTCCACGTCGAGAATATGTTTCTCGTTGATTCCAAAATATATGAGACATGGCACACTGTGTTACTCAGCTCACCATCTGCTAACCCTCCATGGATTTACTATGATTCACAAGCTACAGAGAATGAGTTGATAGTTTAGCACTTCAGCAAAAAATGAATATACTATTACATTTGTCAATGATACTGTACCTATGCATGGGAAATTACTGATCCTAGAATCCTAGAATCACTATGGTTGGAAAGGATGTCCAGGATCATCAAGTCCAACCACCATCCCAGCATTTCCCTAAGCACTAGACCATAGCCTTAAGTGCTACATCCACTTGTTTTTTAAACACTTCCAGGGATGACAACTCCACCACCTCCCTGGGCAGCCTGTTCCAGTGTCTAACCACTCTCTCAGCAAAGAAATTTTTCCTAATCATGGTTTGACAACTGTTTCCCCTGTGCCCAACAGTCCTTTAGGAGAGGAGAGGTCAGGGTGTTTGATTTTGGTGCTCCAAGGGCTTGTTACGCGCTGAGCTACAACAAATCCAAAACATGAGGAGGGAGCCAAAATGAAACCTTGCCAACAAGGGAATATTCTATCTGCAAACTAGGTCCAGTTCTTTTAACATGTGATCAGTTTAACAACACTTTAGAAACAAACTTTACTTTTGAAAACTTTGCTTTTTAATTATAAAACTGAAATAACCAAGATTTCCTGTAGACTTTGTTGTCCTAATTTTGCCACTATTCAGTTAAGTGACAATGGAAGTTTTTGTCTCTCCCAGGCACTGTTCTGGAGGAGCATCATTCTTCCCCCTTCTTGGTTTGTTGTCAATTCAGACTTGAAAGTGATAAGACTTGACTTGACGCTGAATGCCTTGTCTTGCATGGCCCTGGCTTTCCCAAAAGCAGTTTCATATGTCACTTGGAGCCCTTTGATCTTAAGACATAGTGCTAGCTATGATATTTTGCAGTAACAGAAGTAATTACCTGACCTTGAATGTGAACTCTTGTTAGAAAAGGAATCCCCAGAAGACTTGTATACCTGCTTTAATATTATGTGTTAAATGTTTTTGTTTAGATTCTTGTGACACATTCAACCATATGAGGATTATTCATAAGAAATAACAAGGAAGCAGTTATCTTCATACCTGAGTTAAATGGTTTTTCACTAGGAGAGTTAAACTTTTGGGAGAAAATTAAAACTGAATTTTAATTTATTTTAATCACATTTTCATAAACCTACAGCAGGCCACTAATTAAAAAATTCTTTAACAACAAATATTAGAAACCCTGAGTTGTAAACAGCACTGTGAGATCTGTGCAATGTATCAAAGCTTCTCTGTCACTCATTTGCTTCTTTCTTTTTACTGAATCCACAAATTCTAAGATACTCTGCAACATAAAGCTCAGGATTTTCTATAGTTTGTAAAAGCCTCATGAACAATTAGAGAGACTAACTTAAAGCAGTTCAAAACAACACTATAGTGGACTACAATTCTAGGACTCTTTAATAGACTATAATGGGTGTAAGAGGGTAAGAGTTTGCTCCAGCAAAAAGGAGAAATGACAGGCAAAATAATATCATGAACAATGTAAAGTGTAAAAACTTCATAATTTAATTTATAATTTACTTTGTGTTTTGAAACATCACCGTGTATTGGCTGCACTCATTCTCCCTGCCTCTCTTTCAGCACATTTTGCAAGTTTGCATTTTGCAAGTTATTAACACATGTTACAGACCCTTACTAATGAGAGGAGGGTTTAATGGTGTGCAAGGACTGATTAATGAAAAAAAAAAATCAAACATCCTTTCATTTCCCCCTTAAGGGGTATAAGAGTTAATGGGTTGGGAAAGCTTTTGCTGGAACTTTTATGAAATTTTCTATATAAACAAAGTCTTTGGTGAAATTTGCCTCAGAGACAAAGGGCTGGTATAGTTTCTGTCTCCATTCAGGATGATAGCATTTCAAAGCAGTACACTCTACCAAAGCTCTTCAATTCTTTACTAGTAATGACACAGCCAGCGATGGCTTTTAGAAGAGCCTTTGTACAGCTCAAGGCTTTCTTTGAATAACATGGTCTCTGCTTTTGTCAACTAACAGAAACAATTGCAATGAAAAAATTGTGACTAATATGTAAGTGAAGAAGGAGGGAAGCATATACTAGGCATTTCACTGGGCTTCAGCAGCTTTGGCTGCTGGCTCCAGCAGAGCCATGATCACACACACTGTCTTTGGGTGAGCTGAAATTCTGTGAATAACAGTGATTTTCACAAGGAATTCGTATAATAATGGTGACTTTTGATCTTCTGTGAAAATATTTTTATAAAATTTTTCTACATCAATGTAGGTTGGTAAAATCTAGTATGAGTAACACTGTTGCTAACATACCAATGTGTAATGGAGGGTCAGAGGTCTGGGTTTGCCATCTAATTGGACTTCATTATCTCACCTTCGTTAGCTCTCAGGGAAATAAATCACATTGACAAGGTCAGTAACCACAGATACCTGCTCTGCTTTGTCCCTAGTGCTTTGCCATGAAATCGCAGTGCACCCTGTCTCAGTTTATTCACTCTGTGTCAGTCAGAAGCAGCCCTAGTTTGTTATGTTTCACAGCATCCAAAGCAAGAAATATTTATTGTCAAAGCCTGGAGTAAAGGGTTGAAAGGACTGAAACAAACCAACCCAAAAATATTTAGGTCCTTGGGAACACCTGTGCATTTCTTGTGCTTGGAGCATGGTTCTGTGGACTGGCAAATACAGACTACTCTGCTGCTTTACCACCTGGGAGGCTCACAGCCCGCAGTGTCTATAAGCCAGTGATCTTAAATAAGGCTTGGAAAGAAGATTTCCAGACTAGCCAAGGGTATTACTGAATTAAACAAGCTTAAACAGTTAATGGCCAGCTATAACTCTTTGAAGTTTGACCATAGAATTTCACAATATGAAACAACTATTGAGATACCCATGACAGCTAATGAGCTAAATAAAATTACCCAGTAACTATAATATCTGCTTGGTGATTGTTTATCCTCTGTGGAGAAAATTGCTCAGTGGTCATACATGGTTCCAGAGAAAAAAGTGATAACTAAGGAGGATGTGAAGAGTAAAAACTATCTTTATGAAATAATGGAGAACTACTCATAACTATAACATTTTACGGTTTTGAGGTACTAAAAGACATTTGAAAAAAGCTAAAACATCAATAATAAAAAGATTACGGCATTTTTTTCAAAGCTTTTTGATTAAATCTTCTCTTAACAGTAAAAAGAAAATAATTTTGAAGATATGAAGGAACAATCAGGGAAGATGTGCAGATTGTTTCTGGACAATGAGAAAGTAGAAGTCAGAGTGAAAAAGAAAACAAGAGGTAAGAAGTAGGGATTTGATAGTCATTTATGTTCAGCTTGTCTGCCATAATTCCAGTGGAAAATCCCAGGAGCAATTCTTCAGCAGATTAACACAAATCCTTATTTCAAACTGCTTTATTTTTCAGAGCTGCTATGTTGCTTTTTTTATTAAACTATCCTTTTTCTGGTTATAGAGCAAATATTGCTTCCTTTAAAACCCTACAGTGTTTGCTGGAGTACTGGAAGCTGCTTCCAGGCACTGTAATCTTCTCTTTGAGAACATGGAGTTCATGATGCATGAAATGCTTAGTGACAGAAGGACTGAGTCTATACCACAAGATGGGAGTCAATGCAGGCCTGTGCTGGAGCAGGCACGGCCTTAGAGAGCAGGACAAAACCATGTTTGTGACTATGTCAATACCTAATAAGTGTGGCATCATTTGGTATTGCATTGAAATAGATGTTTGCAGGAGCACTTTTGAAGGTTGAAATTCAGTAAAACTTACTGGCTGTTTCAGGTTTCAGACAAACATTTATTGAAGCCATGCTACACAATTCAGTCTGTCATCAGTCATTTGAATAGGGAATCTGATTTGCAAAAGGACATAAGTGTGAAAAAATTATGATTTTTGTAAATGCCTAATTTGAAATCAGTAGTAGTTGATGGAGGTCTTCATTTTTGCTGTGATATAATTCCAGAAATCATAGTATTTTTAAAATTACCATTGTTGTTTGTTCTGGGATTTCAAATTTTCCCACACAGTAAAAGAGACATCAAAAGGGATAAACTAGGAAAGAATCTAACCATTAAGCTAAAACTATGGCAGATTTCTTCCAAACCAAGAACTGTTTATTGCCAAAGGTTTATAACATCTAGAGCAAAGATTTAAAATAAATTCAAAATTATATATTTAGGTCCTTGCAAACAGCTGCAGCTGTCTGCTGTCTGAAGCCTGTTCTGCTAGAATAGGAAACTGTTGTACCCCATCTCCATTCTATCAACTGATACTTAAACCTACACTTATTTCAACAACACGTTTACACTGAAAGCCAGTGGCTCCACTAAATGATATAATTTTCTATGAAAACATACATTCTAAATTAAAAACCAGAATTAACTACTTGCTCCCATATTTACTTTCTGACAGTATATGTTCTTTCTCTGTGATACACACAAGCACATTAAGTGAACATGAGGGCTAGATAGCTCACCAAAGTCATGTTCACCATGGACATAAAGTGTTAACAATAGGGTCCAAAATGTTAATATAAGGCTCCAAAATGCTAATATTAACATATTTGTATATATTAATATTATATTAAAATAGTATACATAAGAGTTTCAGAGTCCTCATTTTGATATAAACCATAATAACATTGGACATGGTGCTTTCGATCTAACTGCATGCAGTTTAGCATTTGGGTACAGATTTTTGACCCTTACATGCAGTCTTCTTTATTTCAAGGGCAGAGAACAGATTCCATATGTCTTCCTTCCAGGAGCAATTAATGCTAAAGTCATGACTAAGTGAGCTTTGCAGCAGAACACACGTAAGGGTACATCACAGTGTGTTTTACTTTTGCAGAAGAAACAAATCGTTTGCAGTCAAAGCAAGTCAGACAATATATTTTCAAAACTAGGTTAAACGTGCTTCATACATTCACAAAAAAGCCCCAAAGTAAAAATAACTGAAATATGGTGTGTGATGATTTTTAATGTATAAAGGAGATCAGATGAATAGGTATTTTTGAGAAAAAATGTGAGACCTTCAAAACTGAAACAGAAGGATGACTCTGTGCCAGTTTAAAATGTGACATATTTCTATGCAGATATTGCTTTAACACACATAGAAAGCCATTTTTGACACCTTAGTTAGAAGGTTCCACTTTGTATGGAATGATTCTGTCTTAAGTGCAAAATGTTTTAAAGTGCACCCTTGAATTTTCTATTGGAGCAATGATTTCAGCAGATGGTTGAAATCTTTTCATATGTTCCTGTGATTTCAATAACCCAAAGGCAGCCGACAAACCATCCCACAGTTCAACAGCTTTTGAGGCAAGTATGAGCCCTTCTGTTAACTTCAGCTGATCTGGGCTTACAACCAGAATTTCATTCTAATGTGAACTACATTCATACCTCATTGGTTTTAGATAATATATCCATGTTTGTTTGTTTGTTTGTTTGTTTGTTTTCTTTTCTGTAGAGCAGATTTCTTTACTTGCAGCTCACTTCTCCTGCCCATGTATTTCTATCTCTTTTTGACTTGCTGTCAGTATTTTCTCAGATGCATTTGGGCAATGTCATAAAATCCACTGACCTCTTCAGGAAAACGTGAACTCAGCCAGAAGTGCTTTCATATAGGTGATACAAGGTGATATAAATGGAGCAGTACACACAGTGTTGGATGCACCCAGTCTTGGAAAAAAAAAAAAAAAAAGGTTGGGCTTCTATGATCATTAATTTTATAAGTGGAAAATCATGGAAATAAATAAACCTTTATTCAGTGAAAATTCCAACTTTAAAATTACTGTATAGCAGAATAGCTAGAAAAAATTGTTTCCTCTGAAACATTAGGCCACAATACTACAATACTATTAACAAAAAAAAAAAAAATTAGGAGAAAAAAAAAAGCTTTAAAACTGTTGTAGGGTGTTGTTTTGTTGGTTTATTTTGTTTACGTACCCTGGAGTTTTTTTTTGCATTTTCTTCTTTCCTATGTTTGTATATGTTCCTGATTTTTATTTTCTCTTGACAAAAGAAAAAAAAAAATTATTAAAAGAACAAACTTGAAAACATTTTTATTATAGGAAGGACTTTAATTTCTATTTTCATATTGTTGAAAGTGAGGAAAAATAAAATGGGCACAATATCTGGTCATAAAATTTTGACATTACTTAGGAACATCCTCCGCTGATAGCAACACACTGTTCCAACAGGGAACAAAGTCCTTGAGTCCTGCACAGTTTTCCACAGTTAAAGTTTCCATGTTTTTGTAGTGCAGGAAAACTGCATTGCTATTTTTGCCTCCTGAGACAATCAGAAAAGAGTTAAAACGTAAGAGCTTATTCAACACTGTTAGCACAGCCAAATCCAACAGAAGAAGGCAAACCTCAGCACAAATTCCATTTCAGTAAAATACATACAGACACAAAACAGGTGACAGTGGTGGCATACAGGGATCACAATTTCCTCTCATGTACTGCCCAGAGAAGTATTGTCCCCTTATTTTCAATGATAGTTCAACCTTGGACTATTGTTGTCTTTTACTGCCTTCTGTAGCCTTGGTCAAGACATAACTTCTATACAAAATATTGTGAGGGTACTATGGTGAACTTTCCTTTGATGTTTCTCCAGCTATGAGAAAGTATCACTAGATTTATTCTGCTTTAATGGTGAAACCTGATTGAAAGTGTTCTGGCCTGTATAGGGATAATGTATTTTGTTCCAGTTAACATGTTATTTGCATTATACTGCATATTAATTTAGCTGTCATCACTGTTAGTGGGTTTCCATTTTCCACTGTATGTCTGTGTAATGAGTTGCTAGAAGACACATACTTCAAGAACAGAGGAAAAAGCAATGTACAATAACCATAAAAACAGGCTAGGTAGAAAACTTATTTACAGCACTGCTATTTCATTACACACTTCAATCCTTATTGATCAATTGCTTGTAAAAATAAAATGCTCTGATTAAGCTGGCAAAGACTAGAAATGCCATATATATTGAAGACTTCAGTCTTGGGGAAGTAACAGCCCATTGCTCAGTTATGGTCCCATTGTGCATAAGAGGTGAGTCTTGCACACACCTCAGACGTCACTCCTGGCCTGGGTTGTAGGTGTCTGTAAATGATAAATATAACACAGAAAATAGGTAACAGGAAAATCAGAGATGTGAGAATCCCATATCCTGAAACTGAAGTAATGATTATATATCTTAGTGAAGAGGTTCCTATTACCAGAGTGAAAGAAAAACAAGCTTCCAAGCCCTTATCTATTGCCAATAATCCTTTGACTGCATGGTGCTCTCTGCTGAATTGCACTCCTACTAATAGAGATGGAAAAGAACCAAAATAGTTGTTGCCTGTGCAAATATTTTATTTTTGATATTCTTTGACAGTATGAAGTTAAGTACATGCATTTGGCTGATTTGAATGATACTTATGTTGCCATTTCTTTAGCTGGGCTTGTCATTTATGGTCTGTGCATGCCATGCTTAGTGCACATTGCTGGGCCTGTCTTTTATTCTTCCTGTGCCACTTGGGCAGTAGTACTATACAAATAAATAAAAATCCATCCAGACCGAAATTTTGGTAGTAACAGATTGAAATATGGCAACTAAAGCACTGAAACAATATTTTTTTCCTGAAGGTTCAGAGAATTTTCTACTTTGGGTTTTATTTTATCTGTGATATTTTAGAGGTCCAGAAAACGGCAGGAAAAAGATTTCTAGTATTCATGTGGGCTTTGTCGTGTTTTTATTTTTGAAAAGATATTCTTAACAACACAAAACATTATTTGCTAAAGCTGTATGTGACCAAGACAGCTCTAGAGAATATTTGGATTCCTCCCATAATTTCATCACTTGTCGGTAAGCCTTCTATATAAACATCTCACTGTTTGGAAAAACATTTATTTTGGTCTTCTCTCTTCTTTGCTTTTATGATGCTTGCGTGACTGAAAATCCTGAACAAAGCAAATTACAAAGTTGTCACCAGAATGTCTAAACTCCATGCAAGAGGCTCCCAAATAACAGACTTAGAACAACCACAAAATACTGTCAAAAAATTGCACAGAATTAGTACCTCTTTCTATACTAAAATAGGCCCTACTGTGCTAAGGAAAGAAGGTGGGCAGCAGATGTATGTAACAGATTCACCCTGCAACTATCAGTCCTCTTTCTCTCAGTGTTGAACCGTGTTCCATAAATATATTACTCTGTTAAAAGAGATTGTCTGTGTCAGCCACACAGGAGGAGCTGGCCTAGCTCTTTTTGTTTAGATGGATATGTTTGAAAAACATAAGCCACACAATGAAAAAAATATGACATGTTGAACACTCGTTTGATTTCACTTTATCTCATCAGATCAACTTAAGCCAGAATTGTATTTTGTTAGATGCCTGTGACTTAGTTTCAGACATAACAGAATTTTTTGATGATGGTGATTATTTTTGCAAAACTGTCACATTGCCCTGTAGCAGAAGGCATTGGAAGCTGTGCACTAGAAATGGAGACATGCAAACGTAGTAGCCCCATGCATTTACCTCACACACACAAGATGTTCATGGATATCCAGAAATTACAAGTGGGACATACAACACAGGGTTGTGGTTTCCTTGGCAATGCTGGGAAATTTAACTACGAGCAAAGAGAGAAAGAAAGGGTTCCAAAGACTTAGATACACAAACAAACAGTAAACCAAATGCTTTCTATGTCTAATTTGAAATAGGTTTCACTGGTTTGGGCACAAGTATACAATTAAGAAATGCTCTTCTTGCAATATTTTACTAGCTTACTTTTACAGAAATTTCTAAAACTTGTACTCCTGTGAAATAGTTTTCTTACAAAAAATCTGTATGTAGATGAAATGACTGGTTGCTCTGCTCTAACTTATATATTTTCACCTAAAAATAAATTAAAATGCAGCAAGAAGGCTATAAAAATGAATTTCACAATACAATAAAACCATTACAATTTTAACAGTAGAGGCTTATTTGGAACAACAAATCGTGAGTACTACATGCATTTTTATTTAAAAATATCCTCCAAGTAGGCTGGCTAAAAATTATATGATTATAATGTTAAATGTTTGATATTAGTCAAAACCGTGAGCTGCTTATGACTCAAATCCCACACAGGGCAAGTAAGTAGTGGCCCTGGCATGGCCACTGTGGCAGCTGGTCTGGTTTGATATCAGAAAGATGACCCATCCTTACAGGGTTTTTGTTCTTATTTAAAGAGAACCTAACCGTGGACAACTGTCACGGTTTAATCCCAGACAGCAACCACAGAGTCACCTGCTCACACTTCCACACCAGAAGGTTGGAGGGGAGAGAATTGTAAGCATAAAGGTGAGAAAACTCATGGGTTGAGACTAGGACAGTTTAATAACAAAAATAAGATGTACCAATAACAGTAATAAATTGTAACAGAGAGGAAAATAACAAAGAGAGAGAGAAATAAAACTCAAGAAAGACAAGTGATACAAATGAAAACAACTGCACCAGCCAGCTGATGCCCAGCCAGTCCTTAGCAGCAGCCTCCTTAATTACCCTCCTCCTAGTTTATTGCTGAGCATGACATCATATGCTCTGGAATATCCCACATAGTTTGTTATTTTTCCTTCTCTGTTCTCTCATGTACCCCTTCCTCTTGCTGAAGAAACGGATTTCTTTTTTTTTATTGTAACTGTTTTTTCCTATTAACAAATATTTTCTCAGGTTTTTTTTTTTCTGTTTCTACTGGTACTTTAGCATTACGCAGACTATTAAAATAAACAATCTCTCCTCTGTCCTTTTGCCTTCAGCCTAACTGAGTCATGTTAGTTATAAATCAAAAAAATGTGGCAAACTGAAGAATAACATTAAAAAAATCTACCTCTCAAATTTGCCTCTAAAAAAGTGAATAATTTTGCATCTGCTATAAAATGCAAGAGATCACAGACAACATCTTATTCTACACCTATATAAAACATCTAAAATGAATACAAATTGTATTTAATGGACCTTCAATATTTAAGCAGGCATGTATATTCCTGTTGAAAGGCTGTGCCTCATTCAGATGTATACTGCAGCTAATACTTAACAGAAAACAAATGGAAAACATGCTTTATCAATAAATTTTTAGCAGAGCCTTAGTTAATGGACAGATTCTTTTTCATAAGTACAGACCTGAAGCTGCATAATTTCTAACCCTGATGTTCAACTCCAGCCCGTCCCTATTCCAAAATTTTCACTGGAAGTTCATTTAATAGCCCATTGTATTAACAGACTGTGTGTGTTGTGAAATTGAGCCATGGAACAATTTCTGTCTCTTTAAGGACTTTTTCCACCAAAACACTGGAAGAGACATGAAGGAAGAGCACAGCAGATTTTCAGGAACACATGCAGCTTTTTTAAGTCATGCAAGAACATCTACCCCCACTCTTCAACAAAGTCAGTCTGGGTCCCCTGTAGCGCAAACCTGGAGCAGCATCACTATATGAACTAAGACATGTAAAACACATCACCATCAGACACAACAGGATCAGCCAGTGTGATTATTTTCACTAATTTGTGTTATTTTCAGTAATTTTAACTTCGTTCTCCATATCTGTAAATCACTAAATAGATTGACCAATTGCATATTTTTCTAAGAATAAGAAATAA
Organism: Merops nubicus; assembly: GCF_000691845.1. Lineage (NCBI taxonomy): Eukaryota > Metazoa > Chordata > Aves > Coraciiformes > Meropidae > Merops > Merops nubicus. Next base: position 117,974 of record NW_008605996.1, read on the forward strand.
GGGCATAAAGTCCTGTGAGAAGTGAGTATACCTTAGTATATTTTATTTTCTGTCCAGGTCCCACATATTATTAACTAATGTCTTTGTGTCAGATAGTATCTGTCTGTCTGAAGTTGTGCATATGCTAACAAAGTGAATAATTTCAAAACTAGAACTTTTTTCAGTAGGGCTTTGTTTTCACAAAACAATTAAAAAAAATGTTTCTCCTCTCCATGATTAGTCGGTGGTTATTTCCATGCTCTTTTACTTTGGGGTGAAGTAACACAGCCTCATGTTGTTGCAGAATAATGATGTTCAGATGACCAGTTAAGTTCTAAGATTGTTGGAACTGAGATATATATCCAGTATTTTCGTTGCTTACTTTGTAAGAACAAGTGACTAAAATATCTTTAAGCACACTTCAGATATGACCTCAGAGATTAACCTCAGATTAGTTCCCTGACCTCTGTAATTTAACATTGTGTTCCTTGTTATTGAACTTTTCTAAATACCAGTAGAAGGGGCTGGTTAGAGATTTGAGGCTGCTGAAAGATCTGCAGCTTGATTTTACCTCTCTTTTTCTGATGTATGCATTTTCCAACAGTTGGGGAGCATTGTAGATGTGTATGTAAGGCTGCATAGACATGATTAAGCATATCACATTTGGGTGACATCTACCTGTCTTCCCTGCACCATGGCAGACACAAAGGACAGTCACAAACACAGGACTGAGTAGATGAATACACACTTGCTGTCTGCTATTGCTACAAATTCTGCTAAAGTAAAAGGGACCTGTAAATCCTGTGTATGCCTCTTTATAATCTTAGACGTGTAAGCCACATCTAAGATTATACACTCAAATACTTTGGGGATGACAATAAGTTATGTGTATGACACCTAAAGGTCTGGAGTAACTAAAATTTTCTTTTCTGTCCTTAAAATTTATGAAATTCTCTCATGCTCAAAAAATGGTAGCCATCCAGTAGGATGTTGAGGGAAGGACTTGAAGAGGACAAAAGAGCTGAGGAATGTTGCCGATGAAGGGGAGCAGAGTTGAAGGACTGGCCTGAAGGTAAGTCAATTTTTTCAACAACTTGTATTTTTAACCAACTCATCTCTGTGACCAGATCAGCACTGGCACTGCACAAAGAAGGGCTCAGTAATAAAAGACGGAGCAGGAAGGAGGAGCAGACAATTCCCTTGATAACATGGCAGATCTAGATCAGCCTAAAACCGTGATGAAGCTGCATCCTGCTAATGTCTGTACCCATCTCAGAAGAAATTGTGCACTGAAAGATCCCTGAGGCATGTGGGCTTTGACAAGGTAAAGTTAGTTTGTTCAAGTGCAGAGGAAACAGATGAGTAACATAAAAGCCGTGCCTTGCTGACAATAGCAGAAGCCAAAAGAAAAAATACACCTCAAAGGCCAAAGGAAGATAAAGAATAACTTGGCAAGAGCCAAGGCATACCCTGATTTATTATATAGATAATGTTCTTTCGTATCTTACAGCAAAGTGGTGAACAAATTTCCTAGGTTGGGACCAAATTTTATACCGACTTTTCAATTTGTTTAATTTTGAGCTTGGCATAGGAGCACCAGAAGGAGGACACTATCGAAAGAGCCAAATTTTCTGTATGAATTGCATCCAATAAAAAAATTATTTTTATTACTCTTTATATGCTTGCATCTTTCGCCTATCAGACTTTATTTTAATTATTTGCCACTCTCATAAGCTGTTACTAGCACATTTACAGAAGATGTATGCAATGCATTATGCTGTGCAAATTTCTTCCAAGGTAGTTGATGAGAAAAACTAACTTACCTAGAAATAATATTTTTTTTTAACTTTCTATTTCAATGGTCCCGTTCTCATTTCAATTTTATTGTGAAATATATTAACATAAAGGTATACTGTGATAGCTTTTCAGAAGCTGAGTAGAGAATAATTAAAAAGAATAGCAATTAACCTGTCTTAGGGAAAGTGTCGTAATGTAAGTGCTGCTTCGGGGAAATTTCTATCATAAAATCAAAAAGATACACAGGGAGCAAAATAATGTTTAAGGCAAGTTGCCAGTTAAATTATGTTCAGAGAAGTTCAATATAGTAGATTTAATGTTCCTTGGCCTTCCTCACCAGAGTAGTGTTTTTGAGGCATGTATTAAGACCATTTAAAGAGAAATAAATTTAAAAGGTATAAGATGAAATAAAAACAACATTGTAATTTAAGATTAGAAAATGAAATAAGTTGAAAAAATATATACTCATAGGAAATCAAAACAAGCCTGATATAATTAGCTCGGTTATATTATTTATGAAACTCTGTTTTTTACACTTTTTACTGAAGAAGTGGCTTAATTCTCTGAGGCATGTTGGTAAAAGCTTTAAAAATGGCTATACTGGGTAAGACCAAAGGTACCAGTATGCTGTCTCTAGCAATGAGCAAAACCAGATGCCCAGAATGGATGAAAACTTGAAATCAGACATGAAATAATTAAATCAGAAAATCACCAAAATCATGAAATGATGAAAAAATGAAATCACCAAACGTGAAATCAGAAATTATTTCAGTCAGACGAAGTTTTTTTTCCCACGTATTCTTCTTTGTTCCTAACATTTTATCTTTTTTAGTTTCTGAGCTGATGTTTTAATGGATTGTATATTACTCTACAAGATGCATTCTTCAGTAGTTTAGAGCCCATCATGTTAAATGTGAAATTATAACTGTTCTTTCCCGCATCTATATAGTTTTGGATTTATTTTGTTGCCACGTCAATGACCAGTGGCTCATTTCAAAGTCGGGGGTCTTTTTTGTTGTTCATTTTTTTTTTTTTTTAAAATATTTCTGAATGAAGCTTCAATCTTTATTCCTACTGTCTGCTGTCAGATCTTTAATCCTTCCCTTTTGATGAGGGAGATTCTCAGAGCCTTTTGGAAAGCCACACAGATGATACCAAATGGAGTTCCTTTACCATACCCTTTTAGATCCTTCAAAGAAAAACAAAGAATAAAGACTCTCATCTATATTCTAGTTTACCTATTTCCATTTTTCTTCTACTTTCTACTTTCTAATGATTTTTAAGGTATGAACATCAGATTTACTGGCTTGTCGTTATGTGGCTTTCCTATATTCTGTCTTTCAGCCCTCAAGTACCAGGGTGTTTTTGAGCTAGAAGTCATAAACCAGAGATAAATCAGTTAGAGCACCCCAGAGTAACTTGAGTGGCTGAGGACTGTCCTGGCAAATCCATCTCTTATGTAGACTGGTCCATTGTCTGCACTGGAACTACTTTTAGTAGGAAGAAGCAGGAAAATCCTCATGAGAAGAAATCTGGCCCCTACTAAGCTTACTAGCAGTTTTACTGCTAATTTAAATTGATATAAGTTGCCAAATCCCAGAATTCACTTTTCCCACTCAGTGGCCAAAGAGCAGAAACAACAGGAAAATCACCTTTACACATAAAGGAGCAGCAAAGTGTTCTTTCAATTTCTTTCTCCTTGTTGAGGGAAAAAATAAGACCTGTACCCACAAGCAAGGAAATTTTATTACTGAAAATCCAGTCTCTTCCTTTCCAGAATGTGGATTCTTCTCCCAAAATATTCTGGAATTGTTGGCAAGAAAGAGTGCCCATCTCTCATTCTCCTCTGCCTTACCTGAGAAGTAGCAGAAAGAATAGAGTAGGGACCTGATGTAGAAAACTCAGTCACTATCTCCTTTAATCAGGAAAACTCTTTTGCACATCTTAAAGACAGAATGGCTTTCCAGCACTCAGATAGAAAATATTCAGAATACTACAGCCTACAGCTGCACTGGCTGCATCAAATAATACAAAGGGTCCTTGCTATTATAAAGAATATTATTGTTCAGCAGCAGAGACATGAGCTACTTATCTGTAAAGTCACATAATTAGTTTTAAGGAGAAAGGAACAACAGCAATATGTATATAAAAAAATCTTAAAAAACCTCAGGAAAGTAAAAAAGGAATTATAATTTCTACTGCAGGAACAGTCAGATATTGTAGGGACAGCCAAACAGCTACCATGACTGAGACATGGGCTCATGAAGCTGGTGAAAGCTGGAGTTACAAAGAATTTATCTGGAGCCAAAGCACTTTGGAGAATTACTGTAGATTTATTTCTCTTGGTGTTGAAGGGTGCACCTGTCCTAAATTCTTCACCTGTTATGCCTTTCTTTTGCTCAAGCAGCCTGGAAAGGGATAAAGTGAAAAAGGTAGATGTTACTAGAGATATAAATACTGCTGGGATCTTTACCAACATGAGATGCTTTAACTTCCCAAATGCAGGCTGGAGAACAGGAACTGCCAAAAGGGCTCAATCGCTGCAGGTTATGACAGGTGAAAGACTTCTTCACCATTTCCAAAGCAAAAGGTGCTGTACATTCAGCCATGAATTTCAGTGAAGGGATTAGGTTGAAATTGATGACTGCAGAAGTGACATAAATTGAGACCTTACATATTAATTTTGTTTAAATATCAACAAAAGGTTCAGTTTCAAAACAGCATGCTTTTAGAAAGCAAGAGAAATGCTTAATGAATTGGGATGGAGAGGTTACATTATTTTTAGGATAAAAGCAAAAACTTTCTGAAATCTTTATCTCAGTAAGATGTGAAAACTAGAAGTTGAGAGATTATTGTACAAAGAACCTCCTCTGGTAGGACAGCAAAGAGCAAGCAAAACACCTACATGGAATGGAAAAATATTTATTTGCAACTATAGCTAAATCTTGGAGATTCTAGGGAAAAGGAGAAGTGAGGAAATGAAAGTTGTCAGACTTTGCAAATGAAATTAAGAATACAACAGAAACCTTGGTTAGCCAAATGAAAAAAAAAAGCAACAGAAGATGGGAGATTTAAGGTAAAGCATGGAGCCCCCATAGGATATGAATGCATTACATTTTCAGTAGGAATATGACTGTAGGTTATGGATGTGAAGACAGGGTAGCTAATACAAGGGTATATTATATAGACAGTGTGACAGCAGCGCTGGCAGTCAAATGCAAGACCCTCAATACACTCCTACTGAAGGATTTACTATTCCACTCTCACAGTGCTGAGAAAGCTGACATGCACTGTTGCAAGACTATAAAAAGGAGTTTAATAATTCTTTCACTCTGGAGGGAAGGGAGGCCAT
>NW_008605997.1:0-15315 GCF_000691845.1 Merops nubicus
TTTTTTTTTTTTTTTTTTAATGACAGAATTTATGAAGAAAATTATCTACTTGCTTTTTAAAACCAGAATAAATCTGGGATAGATGAGTTGACATTGCTGAATCCTGAGGCATAAGTTTAATTAGTTACTGGCATAACTACCACTATGGCTATTATGCAATACATACCTCAGGGAATATTCATCTCAATGGATTTATAATGCCTTACGCTGCATGGATTTATCTTACCAGTGTTGAGGAAATGAGAGGAAGTGTTAGGGGAAACTTTTTTCATTAATTCCTGACATTATATTGGAATTTTTAACCATTTAACTATGGCTCATCATCTCCATCCTCTTTTCTTTTTACACTTTTTAGAAAGTGCTTTTGAATCTTTGCAGAGGCATGAGGGATTTATTACACTTGAACAAAATCCTTTTTAGAGCAGTTGTTTTTTTTTGAGAGGAAGTATCTGTGTCTGTATTAGGAGGAACATAGCATGGGTACAAAGCAGGAATTTGTTTTTCTGTTGTTTTTAACAGAGTGAACCTGAGGGGTTTAGTTATTCTGAAAAAGTTATTCCCCACTGCAGAATGGGAGCAGTTACCTTTGGACTGCCTGGGTTCTGAATGTGTTTCAGTCTTCAGAGGCTGACTGGGAATGTTCTCCAAAAGCAGGCTTGGCAAACTCACTCGAGTCTGGTTCCTGAGCACCCTGTTAGGCCAGAGGGAGCCTGCCTGGGAGCCCATCTGAGCCTTTCAGAGGGCTGCTTCTCATGTGGAGCCATCAGTCATGTTCTACATCTGCACCCTGAAGGAAAATGACCACTGGTGAGACTGGAGGAATGAATTCTTTAATGGATACTGCTTTAACAGGACAAGTAGTTTCTGGTCATGCCTCTGATGCCAACCTTGAACCAGGTATCAAGTTCCTGTCCCTGGGACAAAGGGGAAGATGAGATGATGTTGGAGAAGCCTGTGGATCGCACGACACTAGTTAGAAGGAGTCAATGAAGTAAAGTTTCCTCTCCTGTTTGAAAACTAATAGCTAGTATGCAGTATTGTGGATTTACTTTTCCTTGTTTTGAAACTTCTTAAAGCCAGCTGTGAAAACATCTTGAAACACATGGTTTTGAAGACTTTGTGTTACTTCCATGGACTAGGAATTTGCTCTTGACTAACTAGGAAATGTCACAAACCCTGGAAGCCACCTATTTGCCTCTTCATTCTTTTGAACATTCAGGTTTCACAGAGGTGACAAAACATCTGCAAGTTCTCAGCAACTCATAAACCTTCCTTTTACGTGGTGTGCCAGAGACTGCGATGAAATCTAGGCGCAAGGTGTGAGTTAACTACACTTAGGTAGACGTAGCCTTTTCAGGGTCTTGGACACCTCAGACAACTTTGGCACAGTTTCTCTCCCAATCTGGCTGCTTTAATGTGTGTTCAGGGAGCTCAGACAGTTTTTTGTTCAGCAGCTACCTTTTTTTTGACAGTTGAGTAGCAACTGAAGGAACCGTACGTTTCTTGTTTTTAAAATGACTGTTCTCTTGCTCATGTTCAAGCTGAAGATACTCTTCAGAGGCTGGGGAAGAAACCACAGATGAGTCATTCTCCTCCCTCCCTCTGCAGTGCTGCAGAAAGTTACTTGCGGCTCATGGCTGAGCTCCTGAGAATAAGGGGAAGCAATAGGAGACAGCTGGAGAGGTTTATAGAACTGACTGCAGTACTTAAGTTTATCATCAATGAAAATGATTGAGGAAAAATGATATTTTTAATATATCTTCTATTAAACCCCACATTTTTAGAGCATTGAAGGGCTAGGAGATAATGGTTGAAGTTTGGGGATTAAATACTGAGGAAGATGGGATCTCTCTTTGCACTGTGAAATTGTTAGAAAAGTGTTTCCAGGCCTGGAAAATGACTATTTGATATCATTGCTGAAATTCTGTGGCTCTAAGTATGAGCAAGCCTGTTTCATCAGGCCATGCAAATGTGCATGGTCCCAGCAGTCAATTAAAGGTTTATTGTTTTAAAATAGTCAACATCCCTGTGCTCTCATCCATTGATGAAAAAAAGTGTGAAAAAATGAGATTTTTTTTGTTATTCATTGTTTTTCTCTAAATGCAAATCAAACAAATTACAAATATTTAAACATGTAAGTGAATAGATACTAAAGATTCAGGCAAATGAAGAACACAAGGAAGACAGAGGTAGAAATAACATGATCTTGCCTGCTGACTGCCTTTGAATGCCAGTCCTGTCTAATGTTTGCCATGGAGGAAGCAAGAGAGGAGAGGAAAGAGAAAGGTAACCTGTAGATGTCTCAAAAAATCCACAAAGAATCTGACATGTATAATTATTACACAACCATATTTGTTGCAGCTGATCTTTGGGGTAGAATTTACTGTAAAAAATGCCTTTGAGTTTATTACTGCTATGGACTAATCACATATGAAAAGTAAACATAATTCAAGCTGTACAAGCATCTTTGTAAAATGGTCACGTGTGCCACGTATGATTGGTATGAATGCTCTCCTTGGCTAGCCTTTTGTAACCACTGTAATTTACAGCTAAAGAATGTGGTTCCTGCAAGAGAAGTGCCTTGTTTCCCTTGCATTTAGAGAAATAATATACATTTTAGATTGATAGGACAATGATCTAGTTGCTATGGACTGAATGGAGCATCTAAGGTGTTCCAGGAGGCTCAGACAGCATGTCTGTGTGTTGCCACAGGAAATCTGACTTGGACTTTAATATTTTGCCACAGTTTGGGTTCAGGGCCACCCCCAGAACCATAACAGATTCTCTCTGTTAACCCTCTCCCCCCACTCCCCAAAAGGGAATAAGGGAGAGAGAGACTTATTGGTTAGAAAAGGAAAACAGCTTCAATACTACCATGAATAATAAAAGTAATAATGATAAGAAAATGGAATATGCACAAATACATATAAAACTGGTATTGAACCCCACTCCCCCTCAATGGCAATATGCCACCGTCACCCCCAGCTGGGGAGCAGCCCCTGGGGAACAGTCCCAGGCTGGACTCTGCCACTGGGTACAGGAGCTGGATTTTGGAGCTCGGTTCAGGAGCACAGGGCTTGGGATCAAAGGCAGGATGGATGGAGTCCTCCTCAGGTGCCAGCCCCTGCAGGGGCAGCTGAAGTGAGCAAGAAAATGGAAAGGGCGACAGCAGGGCTTGTTCCTCCTGATCCTTCAGCTTTACTGGCTATGATGGCTGTGGGATGGAATTACCACACTGGGGAATCTGGGGGTCAGTTATTCTGTCTGCTCCTCCCCACAGGTGGGGTGTAATCTCTGCACCCCTCCATGTGGGATCCAAGCTTAGCAGTGGCCTTGGTCTGCACACCAATCCCTGTCAGTAACTCTAAACATGAAGTCTTATCACTGCTAAAAGTAGGCAGTTCACTGAAAATACATTGTTAGCTTCTGACAGGGCAGTTAACTAGAAAAGCTTTAGCTAAAAAGTAAGAATCATTGAACATTGATCATTGTTCTACCCCAAACCAGGACATTGTTCAATGAACAGAACTTGGATCCTGCTAGCCTTAGATGCTGCCTGCGTGTGTCTGTGTCCAAGGCAGTTTTCCTGTGTCTCTGGTGGTGGGCAGAGAATAGGTTTGCCTGAGTGCTCTCAGCCTCCTGTTGCCTTACTTGATGTTGTGACCTAGGCCTGATGATGGCTTGGGATGGTGGTGAGCAGTGACAGTTGTGTTTACTTGACCTTTCAGCATGGTACTTTTGGATACACTAAAATTTCTAAAGGTTGGTTTGGATGTTTGTAGAAACTCCTGAGAGCATTATCTCTACACTTGTGACCTGTGAGAGTTGCTTGTCTTTACTACTTCCCCTTTCCACTTCCTCATCTTCCTCTGCTCTAGAAAAACCACTCCATTGGGCAACTGTTTGAAACCCAGTCAGAGTGGTGGTTATCTTCAGCTAGGTTGTACTTAGTGTGGGCTGCTAGTCAGCTGTGAACACAGAACAGTTTGAATCAAACTCATAGTGAGAAGACAAAGACGAATCAATTAACTTACTGGATATGTGTTTTCATATTTTTCTTAATAAGTAGTGCAGCAGTTAAGAGTTAATGGTGATACAGACAGGGATAAATCTACAGTTAGCTTTGAGGCTTTCAGCTGCATTTTAAAATGAACTGTGCTTTTTAGAAGAGCATGGTGGGTTTGGTTTTGATTTTTTTTTTTTTTTTTTTGGTCCTGTAATAGTTGTTTCATTGATGGGAATTGTGTCTTGCTAATAAGTTTGGGTGCACGTATGTCTCATCATTTACCAGGGATAAAGGGCCTTTTGGAACATTTGAATATCTGAATTCCACATTTTATTATTTAATTCTTAAAATTTTTGAAGAGGAGAAGCTATACTAAAACCTGGTCAATGGTGCACTAATGCAACTGAGAGGTATTGATTAAAAAACAAAAACAAAAACAAACCAACCAACAGGTGTAGAGGAAGCCAACAACCCAGCCACTGAGGATGATTTTAATCAGCCTACTTTTAGTGTAGGAACGTTTTAAAGAAAGTGAGGACAGAGTGAGTGAGTGAGAGTAAATGCCAAAGTGTTCTTGCTGGGGCGTAGGATCTTGTGGTGCATTCTGAAAGATTTAGACTCATTTGGAATGTATGGATTTAAGCAGTCCATTCACTGTTCTAGTCAGCTGTTCTGTTCATTCACTGCTTCGCTGTGCTCACAGGAGCGGTGGAAGCTGCCCTGTGCAGCAGGGTGTCTTTCTGGGTGCACTTGGGGTTGTGTATTATTCTCCCACCCTCAGCCTTTGTTTAAACAAAACCTGAGATGTGGATGTGACAAGAACTGAAGCCCTTTGCATTTGCAGGGCATCTGTAAACAATGTGACTTTAACTGAAATTTGTATTTTGCACATAAACAGTATAAAATATTCTGGGCACCTGGGAGTCAGGAGTTAGGGCAAAAAGGACAATAGGCAGGTTGGTGGGCTGGAATCTGCCTGTGTTGGAAGGTGGGTTAGCTGGAATTTTTACGCCTGTTCAAATATGTACTAGAGGTCATATAAAGAAAACCTTTTGAAAATAATTATTCAGGCTAAAAGTATTAATTACGATACTACCCACAAAATGACGTAGTTAACAGTGGAATGGCTTTGTGTCTTTTTTCACCAGGAATGTACCCAGTGACTAATGAATGAAACTTACAATTAACCAGTTGTTTTGGGGAGTTCTCTGTTGTGGGGACCAATGTGTCTTTTTCTTCATAGCAAACAAATGATGAATTACTTGTGGTTAATTTCTAGATTATTTTGCTTAAAGGGAAGTCTGGTTGTTTTGGAACCACTTTGGTTAAATACAAATGAAATGTTTTCAGTTGTGGTATACTCTACCAGCTTTTCTCCTGAATTACCATTGACCAATTCTAACTACTATGTAACCACTATGTAACTACTAACTGTAACTACTCTCTTCTTTACTTCTAAGGTAAATCTTTTGTCTGGAGTAAAACACTGGTCTCCATTCAAAATAACACTATAATTTCTATTTAATTAAATGGAAAAAGGTCTTCACCCTTAAATATGAGTAGATTTACTCACATTTAGAGTAGGATGGTGTCATCGTTTAGGCCCAGCGGGGGGCTGGGCACCACATGCTGCTCACTCACCCTCACTCCCCCCTGCGAAGAGACTGGAGAAAAAATACATAACTCTGTGGGTTGAGGTAAGGATAATTTAATGCAACAACACAAAAGGAGCAATAAACAATGGGAATAACAATAACATTAATGAAACAAGGTACAAAACAAGTGATAAAAAGCGCAGTCCAGGTCAGGTCCTGATGGGAACAGCATCACCACCCCCTGGACTGCCTGCCAGAACCAGGCACCCAGCCCACTCCTGACCCTGCTGTCATGGGCATGACCTCAGTATGGTATTGAATAACCCACTGGCTGGTTCGGTTGTCCATCCTGCCTGTGCCCCTTCCCAACTTCTGATGAGAATTAACCCCATCCTAGCTGAACCAGGACAGATGGTGATTAAACAGTGGTTAAAAAGAGGACAAAGCCTCTTGTCAGAGTAGATATGTGCACATGTGTTGTTTTTGACTTATGCTAGGTCCCAAAATAGAATTGTATCTCTTGTTATCTCAGTTGACGGGTCTTTAAATAAAATATTTGTCTATATTACAAAAATAATTCAACTAATACTGCTTTCCTTCAGCTGTGGAGCTGTTGTATGCAGAGATGTCAGAAAAGCATTGTAGCTGTTTCTATGTCAGAGCACAGAGCTTACAGCAGAACAACCAGCCGCTGTCTTTGTGTGCTGGGCTCAGTAGTGGTTTGCTGGCTCCCTGCTTTTGGCTGTAGCCATTGGAAATTAAGCGGCTAAAAGCAAAGCTGGCAGAGAAAAGAGCCACGTGTGTTTTTTGTCTAGAGCATGTTACTGTCTCCAGTGCTGTCAGGAGGGGGAGAAGAAAGGCAGCCCCAGCATAAGGCACTGTTGGGTATTTGCTCCAGGTAAGCAGCTCCTGCACACCTCTGAGAGCTCTTGTTATAAGCTCTACCAAATGTAAAGATGGTCATTTAAGGCTTTTTTTTTTTTTTTTAGAAGGTATATTTTCATTTGTTAGCTTAATAGGGCTTTGGGGGTTTTTTTATGCATTTTTAAAAAATTTTCACTTTGCTTCTTTTCAGCTCAAGATTTCAATCTTTTCAATTCAAGACACTGCTCCTATTATTTAAAAGAAGCAAACAAAACAAAAAGCACCACTGAAATACACCACCACCACCCCCTCAACCCAAAAACCCCTTCCTCCCTTGTTTAGCATGAAGTTATTCCTGGCAGATCTTAGTTCATTTATTCTCATGATTTATATTTCTGATTAAATGGTTCCTTCCCTTCCTGTTATTTTACTGTTCCTTCCCCTCTGATGTATTTTTAGAGAGCAATCATATATGTTTTCAACATAGCAAACAGGCCAGACTCTTTCAATTTCCCCTCTCAAATGTCCTCTTGTTTCCACTGATGCTCCCAACCCTTAGCAGTATCTCCATAAGTGTGATTGGTGCTTTCTTTATTGCAGAATTGTATGCAGCACTTCAGGGAAGGCCAGCTTACCTAGGACCTAAGATCTCTAGCCTTTGATTTACAGGATAACAGACTACTTTTCTAGAAGGCTCCTGCCTTACTCTGGCCTTTTTTTTTTTTCTTTTTTGTTTTCCTCTTTAATTCATGGTCCTTAACTTGTTTCAGTTGCTTTCCTTCCCTTCCTCCTGGCTCTTTTCACTCTTAAGCTTCAGCCCATTCTTGATGTTCCCTTCCTTGTCAGATATGACTGCCCCTTTCTCACTTTTGCCTCTGGGGCTTCTTAATCTTGTCATCTTTTTTCAGAGAGGCCAGGCTGCCTCTCCTTTCCCCCAGCTCTGTGTTTCCTTCCCTTTTCTCCCTCTTTGGATTCCAGGTCATCAGCTTGAATTTCATCTCCTTCACCTTACACTCATGTTTCCTTCCCCAACAGGCTTTTGATCCAGACCCTTATTTCAATATAAATGCTTTGCCTCCCTCAGTACTTTTGTTCCTTCAACTTGATCTTGGATGATTTTCTTCTGCTGCCATAGTAGCGTGAGGCCACTGAAAGCAGATTGCTTATTCTTGGTGGGAGTTTCTGCGTTGGGCTTCATCCCTGTGTGGCACAGCTGAGAGATGTTGTAGAGGGAAGTTCTGCTGCCCTCCTTTGTGCAGCTTTGCAGTAAACGCACTCGGCTGTCCCAGCGTGAGCGCTGTGGTTTGCTTTAGGTTTGGATAGAGGTTTCAGCTTGGTCAGTGAGGTTCAAATCTGTTGAGATCTTAGCAACTCTTCTTAAATCTCTGAGTGTTGCACTTCTTTTTTTAGTTTTCCAAGTATTATTTTTTACCATATTTGTCAGACTTTTAGCTGAATACCAAAAAGCATATTGCTTGTATAAATACTGCCCATGGTAATAATGAAAGGCATGGCATATTAAAACATGCCTCTTTAAGTGTGTTTTTTTTCAAAGATTTAGGGTTTTAGGATAGTTAAAACTACTTCGTCATAGCTTTTTTTCCTAGAAATAGATTCTTGTTAGAAATGAAAAAAAGATTCTAGCATTTCTCTTTTTAAATATCAAATTTTTGTTACACAGATTTTTTTAAAAACACTTTGTCAAGATAATAACTAGGTAATAATAGGTTTTACAATAGGAAATAATTTGCCGTAATGGAGAGTACTGCTGGGATCTCGTGCTATTTGTACAAGGATACGTTACATTTTCAAAGGGAAGAAAGCAAGTCCATTTTGTTGTTCAGCTTGAATTTTTGTTAGACAAATAAGAAGCAAAGATAAGAAATATTTGTACAAAACAAATGTTTCCCTATTTTTAATTCTAGCAAGCTATTAAAAAAAAAAATCACTGCTGCATCAACCAAATCATATAGCTTTGTTTTAATCTATGATACATAAAATGAAATAAATGAAAAGAAAGGAAAAAAGATTAGGTTCCAAATTCTAAATACCAGCAAACAAAGCTAAATTGGATTTTTAGAAGGAGATTTGAATTACCTGGTACAAAACTTATAACTAGTGACAAGCATAATTAATTCCGTGTATGATCTGTGTCCACATGCCAAAGAGTACTGTATATTTCATTAGTAACTAGTTGCTCTACGTTTGATTCTTCTTTCTTGTATTTATATAGTTGGCTGCTGTGAATTAAGTAAAGTCTTTTCCTAGAAATATTGTGCTACTTGTCCTGTTCATGATGTATTCTTTCCCCCCCTAGTTTGTGCAACACCATGTGTGTGTTAAACAGCTCTTGTATACTAAGGGTCCATCTTGAAATGTGAATTATGTTAGTGCTGGGTTACATTTTTTTCTGGAAGGGAAAGGAATCATGAAGCAGCAAAATGTATTTTCTTAAATGACCCCCTCCCCCCCAAATCTCCTGATGGCAACAAATAGATACAGTATTGGCTGAAGTATCTAATATCTGCTCATTGCTTGGCAGAGCTAGTACTGAGCCACCCTTACAAAATTTGTACTGTTCCAGAACCCACTAAGAAGATTTAGAAGCACATAACTGTTGTGAGGGAAGTAATTGCGTTACAAATATCCTGCTTCAATTTACTCTTTGTTGCAAACAGTTTAAAGATGTGATGAATAGCAGAAAAAGCAATGAAAACTAATATTAGGAATTTTTATGTGCATTGAAAGTTCTTCTGTATTATGAAACTGAACCTTTTTAATTTCAACTGAATAGATGTGTTAGTATTAAAGGTAAACAAACAAAAATATAGTAAAAATGCTTGCACAGAAATCTTTCTTTCCATTTTTTGTAGTGTTTGTGATTCTTTTTTTTTTGTTTCTCATCAACTTGGAACTTAATTTCAGGGTTCACCAGTTTACTTGGGCATCACCAGAGATGCTACAGTAAGGGAACTTAACGGTCACTCAAGCCTTTTTGTTATGAGAGGCTTCCCTTTTGGGAAATGAAGGCATATTTTAATTTTTAATATTCTTTTCCACTCCAGCTGACATGCTGTCTGACCTGTCAATAGCAAGATCCTCAACCGCGTTATCATTCAAGCAGCATTGCTGCTGGATCCTTGAGTTAAACTGGGAGTGGGCTCCCAGTGAAAGCCTCTGCATGTTTATTAGAACAAAATGGTGCAAACTGTTAGGGCTGAGGAGGTGGGAATTGACTGGCTTTTCGGTGGTGCTGATAGGAGGCTTGTTTTTCCTTTGAGGTGGTGAATGGGTCTGAATCACCATCATAAAGTGCTTTGGGGCTGTTTCACAATCTGTGGTTGCCATCTCACTGTACATGAAAACAGACATTATTGTTGTTTCCATGTTCTTGGGAGTCTGGGAATGCATTTGTCATCTCCTATGCTGTTTTCTTCCCTTCTTTTTATTTCTGAGGTATAAGAGATACTAAAACCCCCATGTTTCTTTGGGCCCTCTTCTGTGGCCTCTGTCACTGTCTTTGCCCTTTAATACAGGATATGTAAAATCCTCCACAGCTTGATCAAGAGTGGAAATAGAGAATCTGGGTCTGGTGGGAGAGGGGACTTACTCTTGCTGTAGCCCAGCTAAGAGCGGAGGCTTTACCTAATGAAGCATCTTAGTAACAAGGGAGATTGAAAGCAGAAATCCTTTTCATCCATGTGGAGTTTTAGTTTACCAGTTTAATTGGGGGAAAAAAAGAACCCTCACAAACACACCAAAACCCAATGACACCTAACTGTTACCAATACTTTGAGTAGAATAGGCTGACCTAGTAGGTTAATTCTATTGTATGATACTACTTAGAGGGACATTTACAGTGTATTTAAAAATTAAAAACCCCATAGCCTATGTAAGTTGTGAAATACCAATATAGGGTTACTGTGTTAATATATGTAACCAAAAGAATCACACTGTATTCTGTGCCCAAAAGGAACAATTATTTCTCATTTTATGAACTTTAATGGTGCTAGAAGAACAGATGAGGCTTTTCTTTTCTGAGTGTTTTTAGATTCATGTGGCAAAGCCAAAGCTAATGTGAATAAAGAAGTGGCTAATGCCTGAGCAACACACACAGTAATCACTAGTTGCTTTCCTTAAAACTTCATTTCTACTCTGTTACTTGGGAAGGGGTTGCTGTGTGAAAGGCAGAAGCAGATTATTTGGCCAGTTTTCTGGCAGGCTCACTGGGAGGTTGGTGTCTCTGGAGTCAGCATTTCACAACATGATTTCTGCCGTGTTCCCATTCCCACTGCCACAGCTCACCCAGATAGGAGCTGTGGGGTTGAGACAGCACAGGAGACCGTCTCCAAAGATCCTGGGTGAATACTTGGCCTGATGGCACATGTGAAAACTGTGTCACTCATCTAGATTTATGCAATAGGTATATTGAAGTGTTAATATGTGGTATGTTTTAGTTCTGCTTAACTTTGAATGAAGGTAGTGTTTGTGGCTGTGGAGGTATGAAAGCTATGGCAGTGCAGAGTACGTAGTAGGGAGTGAAGAAGGGGAGATACACTATTTAATCTGCATAATTTTTCCTTTTTTTTTTTTTTTTTCCTACTCTAGCACAGCATGGCTAGAGGGGCTTAAGTTGCTTAAGAGTTATGGGCTTAAGTTGTGCCATGGGAGGTTTAGATTGGATATTAGGAAGAATTTCTTTACTGAAAGAGTCATAAAGCATTGGAACAGGCTGCCCAGGGAGGTCACCATCCCTGGAGGTGTTCAAAAAGCGCGTAGATGTGGTACTTTGGGACATGGTTTAGTGGTCATGATAGTATTGGGTTGATGGTTGGACTTGATCTTAGAGGTCTTTTCCAACCTTAATGATTCTATGATTCTATGAACATACAACATTTGTATCACTTTAAAAAGAGGCAGTTTGTTTGAAATTCTGAAGATGATGTTTTACTGTCCCTAAATAAAGGAAAGTGTGTAGTAATGAAGTGTTCATACCATAGAATCATATAATGATTTGGGTTAGAAAGGATCTTAAAGATCATCTAGCTCCAACCCCCTTGCAGTGGGCAGGGACACTTCCCACTAGACTATGTTGCTCAAAGCCCCATCCAACCTGGTCTTGAATACATCAAGTGGTGGATCATCCACAACTTCCCTGGGCAGCCTTTTCCAGTGTTTCACCACCCTCATAGTGAAGAACTTCTTCCTTGCATCTAATCTAAATCTGCTCTCTTCCAGTTTGAACCCATTACCCCTTATCCTGTCACTACAAGTGCTTGCAAAAAGTCCCTCCCCAGCTTACTTGTAGATTCCCTTCAGATCCTGGAAGGCCACTAGACAGATTTCCTGGAGCCTTCTCCTTTCCATGCTGAGCAACCCCAACTCTTTCAGCCTGTCCTCATAGGAGAGGTGTTCCAGCCCTCTGATCATCTTCATGGCTTTTTCCTGGATCCTCTTCAATGGGTCCATGTCCTTCTTGTGTTGGGGGCTCCAGAGCTGGATGCAGTACTCCAGGTCAAGTCTCACAAGAGCAGAAGTGCTGCAGTGAACAGCTCAATGTCCAAATGGAGACCAGTGACGAGTGGTGTTCCTCAGGGATTGTTACTGGGACTAGTGCTGTTTAACATCTCTGTTTGTGACTCTCAGCAAATTTGCCAACAAGATGTGTGGTGCAGAGGGACTCTGACAGCCTTGAGAGGTGGGTCCATACCAACCTTATGAAATTCAACAAGACCAAGTGCAAAGTCCCGCACCTGAGTTGGGGCAATCTCAAATTTCTGTTGGTTGAGCTTTTAAATTATTTGATATTTCTTCTACTGTTGTTTTTAAATGAGCCTTCCTTGAAAAAATTATGCCAGTATGTTACTGCACTTTGTTTCATTCCACCTTCAGCCATTTTTAATTTTAGCTCTCCCTCTTTGCTCTTTTTAATTTTTCAAAGCATTTGTCAGATGGCTAAAAGCTGTCAGGATTATGAAGCAGAAGCAGTGAGATGCACCTTTTTGTGCCTCAGAGATTATTTGAAGTAGAGCTAATTAGGGGGAGGGAGAGGAAGAACCTGTGGATAGTATCCTGAAATATAGCTGAAGAACACCCTGAGAGGATGGGTTATAATCTTGTATCTTCTATGCTTATTTTGGAAGGGTTCTGGTAAATTCATATAGTTAAGCTGCAGATGAGTGTCCATGTGAGATTCCTCTTCTGCCTACACTACAAGTTTTTGCTTTCTCTGTTAATAATTAACTCTATAGCTGGTTCTATACATGGTGGTGTTTACAGCCTGCAGAGTTAAAAATCAGTTAGTAACCATGGCAGCTAACAATGATCCCGGGTGTCTGGCAGCCTTTCACCAATTCAGCACATTTTTTAAGCTGTAGGATTGGGTTCCTGGGTCTGTGTTAGCAGTTTGATTGTCTCCACAGCTCTAATTCTAGTGCAGTAGGACAGCTTAGAGTGCAGTTCCTAGTGGATTTGGAAATGTTTCTGTGTGGAGCCTGAACCTTTATACCTAGTAATAAAGGTTAAAGAAACACACCCAGTGGACAAAGCCTAGCCTAAAACTTGTTGCATGACTGGTTGTGGGTTATTGAAGTTCAGAAGAATCATCTTTGGAGTATTGCTTCCTCCATCTTCCAGCCTTGCCGAGAAAGTATGGAGACTCCTACTTCACAGACGTAGTTTGTGGGCCTAGAGGAGCACGTTTAGTACCTCATGGAAGAGAGTAGGGCAGGGCTCTCTCCTTTTGACTGCTACATGTATGCCTGAAGAGCTTTGACATTGTGGAGTAAGAAATTGGAGGTTTTGGAAGGAACTGTAAAAATGCTGGATTATGGCTCACATTTCAGCTGTTGTTGCTTAAGCAGCTGAAGAAGGCAACAGCTATTAAATCTAAATGCAAAATCTATGGTTAAAAGCACATATTTGTTTTAATTTCTTTTGCCAATCAAAGTTACTCTCCATGTCTAATAGAAAGGATTGCATCTCTTCCATTTATAGAATCATAGAATTCTATGATTCTTCCATTTAGCACAGTGATCTTACTTCTCACTTCCTTCAAGCTCATTTTGAAAGGCAGAGGCCTGTCCTGACTTTTGAAAGGCTGGCTAAGGGACTGAAAATTCTCAAGTAGCAGTTGTGGTTTTGCATAAGACTTGCATTAGCAAGGTAGTGTAATGGGGCTGCTGCTGCCACAGGTTCGGTCTTTTGTAGGTAACCAAGGAAAGCACCTCGTTCAAATCAGTGCATATAGGTGCATATAGTACCCTCATGCCTACGTGGAGACAAAGATTACACTTTAAAATGAAGCAGCTGCTGTAGCAGTGGTCTGTCTTGTCCAGTGCTGTGTTTCCAGTACTTGGCAGTAATGGACAGTTGAGAGGAACAGGCAGTAGACACTTCTGAATTAACTTCTCACTGGAGTATTTCTTCTTACTTCTCGAAGCAGGAAAGTAAAATTGCCTTTAAACCATTTTTTGATGTTATTTATATGATATTGCATAACTTGCAGTTCTGGCCTTGATGCCTTGCATATTGAAGAAGCACTTTGAGTATATATGTCTGTCATGGTCTTTATTATAACCTGTAATTAATTGCATGGGCGGAGTAGATACACATCATCTCTTCCATTTATTTGTATGAAAATTGAGTTGTGATCTTATGTCAGTGACTCCTTGCTTGATCTCCTTTGCTTAGGAAAAATCTTTGTGAATTTTTAAGAAAAAGTCCTAGCTCCTCTGCCTTATTGAAATCGCCCATTTTCTTTGTTAAATCAGCTCTTCCTGTTAAACTGTCACTTGCACCTCCTCCATCACATTTAAATTGTATTTGTTGACCGCTGAATTGCATTTAGTTTTATTACCTTGAGAAAGTGTAAGACGAACCAAGATTATAGTGTTGGCTGTTATAATTCATAGGGTGCAGAAGGACAGTGTAACATCACTCTGCCTTTTTGCTTACACCATGTGGGAATCACTGATTTAATATTGCCCACAACCTGCCTTTTAGTAACACAGAGTTGTAAAATCATTTAATTTAAATAATCGTTTGTTTTCCTGGGCCATGAGGGAGGTTTAAATTTAAATAAATAAATAAATAAATTGATGCATATTACAGTTTGTAGGTACTATTTTACAAGTCTGTTCAGAAGACTTACATTTCTGTTATTTAAGGGGGAAAGTGCTATAGAAAGGAACAAATCACACTAGTGATACTGTTTTGAAATGTAATAATACATTAGCATTAGTTTCCCCAGGGCAATATTTCTAAGTGTGCAAGATAGGCCGATTTAAAAAAAAAAAAAAAAAAAAAAAAAGCACCTGTTGAAAAATAGTTTTCAAAGTGATCTTACTGAATGGGTAATGCTAATGAGGTCTTTAACACTAAGTGGCCTGCCAAAAAGTAATCTATACTGATCACTTGTGAAAACAAAGGTAGAATGAGTTAACAAGTAATCACTTCCAAAAATTATATATGCTTCACAATGAGAATGCTTTATATGTAATACTAGGAGAGAAATACTGTGAATATGCTTCACCTACTCATTGCAGTACTGTGCTGTAATGGAGTTGAGCTTTACTGTATTCACCACTCGGATTCCATATGTACGAAGTTGCTGGTGTTAATTATTCTTCACAAGAAAATATAGGTGCTAACTTTAACTTGGTGTGTCACACAGTGCTGTAGCTGCTGTCCTTCAGGAGCAGGGACTCCGTGTCTCGAGAGTGACAGGGCAGAGATAGAGGTGGGACAGTTTATAATTTGTCCTTAGTGAGCAATTTGTATCCTGTATGTCTTTTTTGTATATAATTATTGATCTACACAAATGAATAATTTGCAAATTCACTCCTCTTT
>NW_008605997.1:15346-37694 GCF_000691845.1 Merops nubicus
CAGAACTTGAGTTCATCAATTTTTAAAAATACACTGGATTTTAGTCTATCAGTGTCTGATGATTTTGATGTTCTTGCTTTTCTAAACCCAGTGCTTGATTTGCCTGACTTCTGGCTCTGTTTGGACATGCTTTGTATTTAGCAGCCTCATCTATGGACTGACTTGATTTTCAAGGGCGAGAAGGAAGGAGTTTTCTTTTCCATAGCCAGGTCTGTGGCTGGAGCTGATAACCAACCTGCTGGATTGTTAATCCCCATTTCAGTGCCCAGTTAGCTTTTCATTATTCGAGTTCTTTTTCCCCCTTTGCCTCCTTTTAAGTCTTGATTGTTGAAGGAATAGTGAGTTTCAGTGACAAATTCTTCTGCTTTTTCTTTTCAAGTTCTACATATAACTAGATGAAACTTGTTAGTGGGACCATTGTAGACATGCTTGTTATTGTAGGATTTGTATTTCTTTCCCTTTCAACAGCACAGCCTCCTGTTGTAACACACACTTAACTGACTGGAAAGGGGCTGTTTTAAAGGTGTTTCTAGGACTCTGCTGTAGTGTGAGGAAATTCAGAAACGCTCATTTGCAGCCTGTTGCAATCTCCAGCTTCTCTGGTAGCTTTCTTATGTAGTTAATCTGGCTGTGAATTTGCAAAAGAGTACCTCAACCCACCAGGGAGAAAACTGAGTGGGCTTCATTGGATACAAGGTGTGAATACTGCCTGGGCACAAATATTACAATGTTTGGAGGCTTTCTTCCCAGACTGCTGGACTTCAATCTCAGACATTTTCATTAGATTTTTGATCTAATTCAGCAAATGTGTGTCATTTTAAAAATAAATAGATTGTTTTTATTTTCTTACCAGGTAGCTTCTGTAGTTTCAGAGGGCAGAAGGCACAATGCTGTGTCGGAAGACAGAACACATTTACCTGACACATATGTAACACATTATGCACCTTACCTGCACTGCATGTTGCTAAGATTTCTTCTTCCCCTTTTTTTTTTTTTCATTCCTGTGCCCTGCCCCACCCCTGTTCTGAGCTTTCCTCTGCTTTTTTGCATTTTAACCAAAACCTTTCAAGCTTTGATGGCTGTCCAGTTAGCCTAGTAGAGCTGATTTCACTCCTTTTAGGGAATCTAGCATTAAAAGGAGAGTTGCACAATGGGCTTCTCTTCTCCACCCAGTCAAATGGGATAGATAGAAAGTTTGATTATGTGCAGGCTCTGCACCTGATTGTAGTATCTTTGAGGTCTTAATTTCCAGCTGTTCGTAACAAAAATCTGCTAAATTATTAGCTCGATGTGGATATCTTGTGAATAAAACCTGCATCTTCAAACCTGTATCAATTTTTGAGGCTTATTTTTTTGTTGACAGTTTGTACAAGATATTAATAGTTAAAGAGACTCGTCATGGCTTTAGTGTTTGCCTTCCTGAGATTCAGTGTTTCAGGAGGGTATACATCCAGTGTAAAAGGTTACGAAGATAACGACTTGATGATATTACGCTGGTAGAAGTCACATCACTGCAACAGGCAAAAGTGATAACTGTTTGTGGTCAGATATGTGTGCTCTTGGGTTTGGTTTTGTTTTCTCTGACATCTGGATGGTGCATCTCTGGGGTTACTTCCTCTAAATACGTGTCTTATGTGCTTTTCTGCTATGAAAGTCCTTAAGAATATGTGTATTTTTTTCATGTATAAAATGAAAGGATGAGAACTATCAAGCAGGTTTTCTTTGCTATTCTTAAACTCTGTTGTATCCATTGCTCTTTGCCCCACAAACAAAAGGCTTCTCAACTCCTCCAGACGGTCGTTGGCTGTTTTTGCTGTCTGGTTGGAGTTACAGGTGATGCTCATGATGTCAGCGTTGCTCTTCCTGCTTCAGACTGGACCACACCGGGATGGAGTTGAGTTCAGTGTGTTAAAATCTAAGTAACCACTTCCATATTTTGTAGCATTGAATTGGGATAGCTTTTTCATGAAACTCATGTGATAAAATCTGGGCAACTTTCACAAATGTTATGACTCAGATTTCCTAATTTTGTTTTACAGTCCATTTGGACAGAATTTCTTATTGGTCACTCTTAGATGTTGATAATTTTCTAATGTATCCAACAGATGCCTGTTCAAGCAATGACTGGGGGACAGGATTGAAAGAATCAGTGTTCCTTGTTTAAATAATGGAATTAAAGCATCCACCTAATTGGGAAAGATTCAATTTATGAAATACAGCTTACAAAATGAAATGGAGTATGTGTGAATTGACTGCTGTCTTGCCTTGTACATTCTCAAAAGGATTTTGCATATACCATGGTATTTTGGATTTTTTAATTTAGTACACTGAACAGTTATACTGTTTTTGGTATGAATTTATACTAAATAATTTCCCAAGACACTATTCATTGTAGAACAGTGAAGTCTGGAAAATATTTTGGATCAAAGTAGTCTTGGGGGCTTCTTTACTTTTTGACATCTCATGTTATTAAAACAGGGAAAGAAGTTTAAAAAAAAGTGATGTGAGAAGAGATTGGAGGTAAAATTTAGCTGTGCTCTCAGAGAGTATTTAAAAAATTGTTGATGCTTAGAAATGCACTGTGAAGATAGATTTTAATTTTCTCTACTTTTATTCAGTTAACCTTTTATCATGTGAAATATGTATGTGTCAGCATCTAGACAAATAATTATGATAATTCTTGTGATTTAATACAATATTCTCCCTTGTTTTAAAAATATGCTATGAATTTTGAAGCTCTGGTAAAAGTATTTGGTAAAAGATTCTTACTGAAATGAGGTTTAGCAATATTTTTGTAGTATTTATTTTAAAAGTATAATTTGTGGCCAACTGCCATGAATTTTGGGTGAATGAAAATATCCAAAACCAAAAAGAGAGTTATAATTTTGTGAAAAATTATTAGTGTGCTTTTCTGGTTTCGTTGTGCACTTCAGAAATCTGGATAAATATTTTGAGATGCTGCTGATCTATGACGCAACCTGAGTAAATAAATGAAAGAAAGGCTTACTGTCTGGCCTTAGGAGCATCTTTGTAAAATTACTTCTGAAGTTTAAATTCTGACTAGGAACAACTTTAGAGATGAACTAAGACAAATCAGTACTTATATAGGAGTTCCTTGAGAATTGTATGTATGTATCTTGTAAAGAGATTTGAATAAAAAGAAAATTGGAAGAATGAGAGGAAATTTCATCTTATTGAAAGCTGAACTGCTTTATTTTTCATTGCTGATCAGTGAAGCTGTTGTACTGAAGACTGTTATGAGGTACAGGAGAACCTAAGAGAAGAATAAAATAATACAGCATGTGATAAAGAGGGAGAAATTGAAGTACTGTTTTTTTTAGAGCTACATCTTCAGCCTTTATTTACCAAATGGCAAATGACTTCCTATTAAATCATCAATGGTGTTAATTTTAAAGGGTGCTTGGTTCCTTTATAAATAAATGGAGACCAGATAAATCCTTTTGGCCTGTGTGTGTATTTAATACTTATATAAATATTTAGGAATTCAAGAAGCATGGAACTAACCAGCACTTGGCCAGTACAGCCCTTATTATACTCAAGCTTCTTTTTAATTTGGTGGCTTCTTCCTGTTATTGCATGTTTATTTGAGTGAGTCTAGCCACAGTGAATGTGAGATAAAAGCTTACCTAGCTGAGGAGATAAGTGATTTATTTGAAAAAATGCATATTAATGAGAAACATGATTTTTCAGGATTTAGTGTGCTTTAAAATTGTTGGTTTAGGAGCTTCTTGTAGCTTGCAGGCCTTGGCAGTTTGACCATTACCAAATATGTTTGATCATACCAGTTACTTCCCTCCCCCATTTATAGCTGAGGGCGCTTGCTCCAGCACTTTAGCTGTTTGAGGGGCTCAGGCTCATGTGATTCCTGTCATTGTTCACACTCTATTCAGTACTCCAGAAAAAGATGAATGCAGTCCAAAGCAAAGAAACTCTCTCCTCATGCCCTGTCGTCTTGTGCCAACTTAAATTTAGGCATAGCATAGATGGTAGATAATGAAATACATGGTGAAAATGCCTAGGTTTGAAGATGCCTGTAAATACAAATTTGATGAAGTAGTCACTGACTGTGCAAAACTTAAATGGTGGAGGGACAGAAGACGTATGAAAAGTGGCCAGCAGCAAAATGTAGGATCAGCCAATTATCTTTAAAGGACTAAAGGTTAAATGGAGATACTATTGTAGGCACGTACAAGTCTCATCTCCTTAAATGGGTACTGGCTACAGCATTGCCTATGTTTGTTTCCATCACTAGCAGGTGTACTGGTCTACTGAGATATTGCCCACCTTTCAGGCCTTTACATTTACCACCACTTACAGGTTAGTGAATGTCACCTTTGCATCCGAGCACTTGTGTGTTGTGTGATACAGTGCAGACATATCCAAAATAGTTTTTGTAGCACGCAAGTGCCTCTCCACTCTCCCTAAGTATTTAGTATCTGCCAGTTATCTCCAGATATCAGTACGACAGGGGGACAGTGAGAGAGTTGGTTTCATGTCCTGTAACAGCTACATCTTAAAATGCTAGTGATTCTATATTTAATCTGTATATAGTGTGTTTGGGTGATTTTTTTTTTTTTTTATATTGCTTGTCAATAGCCAGCCACATCTTCCTCATTATTTATTACTTAGAAGACTGTGTTACTAGGTTTTATGTTGTTTCCAAGGGGTGGAGGGAGTTATCCCCACTTAAAATGCCTAAAAATTTTACTGCATGACAAGGCCTGTTGAAATCAATAGGAGTACCTGTGCATAAAGTATACTTCTTGACCTGGAGTAAACATGTCAAGAAGGGCTTCAAATGCAAACAAAAGAACCAAGTGGTTTCTGCTCTGAGGTGTCAAAGTTAATACTCTAAAGGTAAAATAATCCCTACACTTGAAGATGTTTGCAGTGAAGGATTTTAAATCTAAATACGAGACATCCTGTAATTTCTAGAAGTTGTCAGAGTATCTGGGAAGACAAGTGTTTTCTGCCTTTTCAATAAGAAATACACTTCAGGAACAGCACGAATAGAGAATTCTCTTGTAAAACGTCTAGAAGAAAACTATTCATCTTTGCTTGCAGCTTCCTGAGCTCAGTCTTTGTCACAAATGGAAGGATACTTGTGCTGAATGAGATTCCTCCCTATTTTCTGCAAGAGATGTTTGTATTTTTATTAACAATCCAGTGCTTTTTCTGATGGCTTCATTTTCTGTGGCTTGTGTTTTGCATACACACATTAAGCTTTTAAAGCAGAGAGCTACTTTCAAGTTAAGGTGCTGTAGGGGAACAAAAACTGAGTCATGTATTGCCATTTTTCCTGTCTTCCTGTTTAGAATTTCAAGGCATAGTTCTGTGTATATATAGAGAGACATAGTAGTTTCACTGTTAAGGTTATACTAAAATCTTGAGATGTAGGTGAGCCCCCTGCAACACATAGGAATAACACTCAGTACCTTCCCTCAATCTGCAGCATTCACAGACCAGGAGTGTGTCAAGTGTTCTAAACAAATTGTTCTTTTCTTGATAAGTTGGCCAACAAAAGGCCCAACTAAAAAGAATTGCTAATGCTTAGATGAACAGATAGTTCTTCCTTCCACATATAGTATGGGCAATTTTTCCCTCTTGATTCTTCTTTAAATGTAAAAATGAAAACTTATGTATTAAGTTTCTAAATTAAAAAGTACTTAAAGGCAATTTCTGTAGGAGTTTGTGGCTGCTGAAATCTTGTTCCTTGCTGAGTCAGTCTGCATCATCATTCAGTGGTGCTCAACATGGCAAGCGGGTTTAGAGAAGTCAGCCCTGGAGTTCCAGTATATCTTTATATGTGGCCAGACTGCACTGTTTCTTCACCCTTGATGACTCCTGTGCACCTGCTATCTGTTAGCATTCTTCTAACTCACATCCTCAAACTTCACTTACTCATCAGAAGAACGATATAATTACTGCTTCTTTCACCTCTGTCTTATTTATAAAGCTGGAGTTTTAATAGTAGTGAGCCTCAGGCATACTAGTACCACGTCACATTGGGAAATGCCATAAAATGGCTGTCTTTGCTTGGAATGAGACTTATCCAAAGAGAGATCATACTTTCTCATGTAACTCTTCTATCTGTAAACAGGAATGCTGCTGAGTGTGCTTGGCAGATACATATCATTTTTTCTCATGTGGACAGGAATGTAGTATGTCCTCTACTTTTTTTTTTTTTTTTTTTTTAAAATACAAGCCAATGAGTCTGTGTGGCTCTGATGTCCACAAAAGTTTGATTAAAGTTTCATGCTGGATGAATAAACATTAAGTTGAGAAACTGTTAAGGTAGTTTCAGTATGATGCATGACTTCAAAGGTAACATGCCAATCTCTGTTGCAAACACTGAGTAATTATGGGATTGAGTAATCTGAGGTGAGGATTGTGATCACCAAATCTCCTGAGATGCTAGGCTGCACCTCCCCTACAAATTCCAGTGGCATATCAAACTCTCTCAGGTGACTGTAGCACTCATCACTCCTTTTTAGTCTTGAGCAACACTCTTCACCATTTTAGATCACTGTTGACCATGGTTATTTCTTCTGCTTGCACTCTTTATACCTCTTTTCTCTTGGATAAGACCAAAATACAGAACATTGATTTGCTTGAATAGATTGGTCCATCTGTCTCCTTTTGTGTGCTTGTTTCTTTTTCACAGCTGCGGAAGGGCAGACAGAATACATGAAGGGCCTAGAGGTTCTAACAGAAAAAGCTTCATCCAGAGACTCTACTACGAGAAAGTAGTCTGAAGTGTAGAGGACAGATGCTGCATTTCTCCATGTCAGCCAGGGAATTTTTGAGACTTGTTTAGGGTTTGGGTCAGTTTTCTCAGCTCTTTAAGACTTTATGAATAGGACTATCTTTTCTAAATATCAAGTCTTTAGGATTAAGTCTAATACCGCCAAAGAAACATGGGACCTACTTTTTATAAAGGGATTTCCATGGTTCTGGGACATCTTTTAATGGGGATTATTAAAAATCTTGCTCTGAATCTTTTCAGGGTTTTTTTGGGTTTGTATTTTTTTTTTTCCTCCTTCAAAAAGAGGACTTCTTCAGTCTTTGTGGCAATCTTTAGCATACCCTAAATTCTGGAGAGAGATCCACCACTGGAGAGGAGCATGTCAGGAACATGCTGAAACTCAGAATGCTGTTTTAGACAGAAAGAATCCACAAGGTGTATGGCCCCACGCCAAACTCACAGGAATTAACCTGTATCTGCTGTGATGTTTTTAGGAAGAGATGTGAGATTAAGAAGGAAAGTAAGTTTTGCTTGACAGCTGCAAAGATTGTAAGACTTGAGGAGCGTTGCTCTCAGGAGTCCTGAGGAATTGGCTCTGCCATCAGTTCCCTCTTGAAATTGTTGGTGCCTAGTGCAGGGGAAAACAGGAATCATAATAGTTTTTCTTGTGAAGCTGTGGTAGGTGGATGCCAGCGATATTTATGAAGAGACCTTTAGCCCTACACTGTCAGCCCACAGAAGGAAGAGTGTTAAGTTCTAATCTCTGATTTACAAGTCTGGCAGTGCATCCTATTCACATGGTGTGTGATTGGAATAATGATGTGTCTACTCCTGATCTCATTAACCCTGATTTAATCCATGATCTTATTTCATTAATACCTGCTAGCTTTCATATAACTGGTTATGCAAACAAACAGAACCCTAAAAATCCTGTAATAATGTAACTATCTTTCCACACAAATATTTTTACCTTTTCTCTTCTTGGAAAAAGTCTCCTCTTACCTGAGGGGACTCTTTGAAAATTGTGCTGCATCTTGAAGAATCTAAATTTTAATTTTACATGTAGTGGAATTATGCAACACTTACCCTGTCTGTGTAAATTCAGTGGACTTATCTGCATAACCTTTCTAGCTGTGTGCTGTAAAGAGTTGAGTAATTGGGTTATTTAATAGAGTAGCATGTGTTTAAAGACAGGTGTGTCAAAAAACAATGGGAATCTCCGTAATTTGCCCAAACCTTTTTCCAGTACAGTTCTTCTGTTTTTGTAATGTAGAATTACATGATTAAAGACTTCTATAGGAGTTTGTCTAAATTTTCCTGACTTGTTAATTGGAAATAAAAATGGCTTTTTGGACCATCACTAGGGTTTATTTCAATGTGGCTGAAATGAAAACTTTGACATTCCATGCAGGTTTATTTTCTGTATTTCATATGCTTTATGCAGTACAGTGACTTTCATTCAGGTTTTGGGGTTTGGTTGATGTTGGTGTGGTTTTTTGTGTGTTTTTTTTTTTTTTTCCTCCTCCTTTTTTTATATGCATCATATAATTTCGAGAAGGTGAATCCTTTTTTTTTTTTCACAAAAAATAATCTTCTGTATGATTTTAAACAGAATGCAAGGCACTGAATGAGTCAGTTAATGTTCTCATTAAAAAATCCTGCTGTTAAGGATCATCTGGTGTGTGAAAGGACTCTGTGTAAAGGATTTGTGCTGCTTTGTCTCTCACTGCACCTGTCTGTGTTGTAGAGATAGTTTATCTGGTTATCTAACACATTACAGTTTGTGAAATGCCTCCCATTGCTTTTTCCTTGAATGTGTTTTACCACTTTTTTTTGTATTGGTTATCTACTTCAAATTGTATGGTTGTGAGAAGGAACATAGATACAGCCCTGAATTCATGGCAGGTAGTTTCTTGTATATCTTATCAACTTTGCTTTACATGGTAATACACACAGGGCTTTTTATACTGACAGCAGAAATAGATCTGCTATGCAAAATATTTATTTATCCCCCTCTGAAACTGTAGTCTGTTACAACAGACTTTTTTAATATGGCCAGGTGTGTGTGGCAGGAAATTATTAACATGCTAAATATAGGTATATCCCACTCTCTGCTTGAAGAAATGAGGAGTGACATTGCACTTTCAAGCAATGTAGAAATGATTCTAATAGTTGGGTGAAAATGGAGCCTTTGTGAGAAGAAAATGATTACAAAGTAAAACTGCTTGAATAATTTCACTCTGTTGAATCTGGACTGGGGAATCTGGCTGAGAAGGAACTTTTGTGCCTCCTCGCAGTACCTTGCCACAGCCCTTGGAACTGCGGGGAGGAGCACGTGTGTGTTTCTAAGCACCTGCACAAGTGTGTGTGCATGTACATGTGTTGAAACCATTGGGCAGCTGAAACACCTACAGACTGTGCTGTGCTGTTGCCAAACACAGGTGAAAGGCAGGTGGTCCCACTGAACATCTGGCTGGCCACCCATTGTCGTGAATGTTATGGAGGTGAGAGAGGAGGAGGATGGTGCTGGTTAGAGAGGCTGGTTACCAAGCATCTTCCCCATGGCAGTCCTTGCTGGAGCAGTGCCTCTTCCCCCAAACCCTACTGCTTATGTATGTTGCTAAGTGTGTAAAGCAGAACAAACTCGCAGCCCTGGATTAAAACTGGGGAGGAGAGTGTGCTGCAGGGGTTCACTGGCAGGTGCTAGCAGACAACTTGATGGCAGTATGAAATACAGAGCCTGCTTCCAGTTCACCTGCGGGTTACGAAACCTGCTGCGGCCATACAATGTGGTTCTCTGTCAGGTTTCAGAAATGCAAAGCCTGTATCAACTCTGCAACCTGGCCACTTCTTTTAGAGCCTTCAGGTCACCATCTTCCAAATGCCTCACGCATGGGTGGTGGAACCGTGTGCCCCTCTTCTGGTGACAAGTTGTGTTTTTTTTCACCTCTTTAATAATTTTATAACAACCTTCTGCTTTTGTACTTCTCACCTACCTGGTTAACCTGCACACAAAGATGCACAAATTTACTTGCTGTCTTTCAAAGGCTTCCTTAAAGGTGTCTTGTTACAAAGTGCTGATGAGTGCTTTTGCACCTGACCCGCACGGATGGTTTTTGTTTCTTCATGCTTCCTGCCATCTGCTCTTTCTGTTAATCGGTTACACTTTTTCTTACACCTAGATTGCAACATCTCGCAGAGAGTGCTACTGTCATTTTCTTCTGCAACCATAGTGTGGGAGCTGTAGGTGCTGTTAGAGTACCTGCTAAAGAGAAGATCAGGAACAGAGCGCCAAGCCTGTACCACTGTCCCCTCCTCAGCATGCTGATGTTGGGGTCAAGATGAGTAGAGTGTCTTGGAATAGCATCCAAGCAGCCAGCATACCATCTTTTTCCTATTTGCCTTTTTTTATTGCTCTATTTATAATTTTCAGCCTTGGTCCAGTAAGTACATTAACATGTAGTGAATGGTGATAGTGAAGGTGATCACTGCTGTAGCCAAGCATGTCTCCAAAAGCCAAACCACAGTGAGCAGATGGTGTATTCTTTTCTCCTCCTGACTCTTCTCTGAGGCAGTTACGTTACATGTTTGGTACATGCTTTTTAAAATGTGCTCCCCACTTTCTTACTGTTGTACTCCTTACTGTTTGTCATAGTATCTTTTTGGTTTTCTTTCCATTTTATTATTTTCTTTTATCTTTTTGATAATTTAAAAAATACCCCATAAACTTCAATTGTATAAGTGAATACATGAACTGAAGAATGAAGTCTGAAACTAAGAGCATGGAACAAGGAGATTGTATTGACCTGAATAGACAGAGGAAAACACACTCCTGTACTTATAAAAACAGAGCTGAAAGATTGTATAAGATGTAAGAAATCTGGGAGTTTTGTTAAATTTGGTTGTAAAATGTGCACTCAGCTTTCTAAAAGCACAAGGCATTTTCCATGTATGCAGGAGTGCACATCCTGTCTGGAATAGCTTTTATTATTAGGAGGATGTACAAAACACCTAACAAATCAAAAAAGGAAGAATGTGGAGATTTTTTAAAAGAGGAGCTTCAGTTTGCTGTAGCATACTGGGCATTAGTGTGTAAGAAAGGAAAAGAGGAATTCGGGTGTGACAGAGTGTGGTTTCCTTAGAGCCGTGGTAGGGAGGGCATCACAGCTTGGGCATCTCAGGGTGTGGCAAACAGAGAACGCTCAGACAGGAATATCGCAGAGATGTCACTAGCAATTTAAGCAAGAGGCAGTTGCCCTTTGCCTTCAGCAGCACAGCATTTTCACAGTTAATATAGAATACACTGGATGTAAGAGTTCATTATCTTTCATAACTGTTGCTTTGCCATTTCACAGAACTTTGTTCACTGCAAGTTGTTTGCACTAAATCCCAACTATTCATTCTTTACATGGATGTTTTCATGTTACACAATATATTGTCCCAAATGTCTGAGGTATTGCCTCTGTCTTAAGTAATGTTTATAAATAAAATTAATATTTAAACATTGCAAGAACAATGCACGTGGCAGATGGGCTGTTGAAGCCTTTGCTTCTGGCTATATAATGCATCTGTGACTGCAGTTCCAGGTACATATGATAAATAGCTGAGCAGTGCCCTGGCAGGAAGCTGTGCAGTGTTGACGAGGCCTGCCACCCGAGAGGCAAGGGCCACGCTGCTGGCTCACCTGAGCAGCCGTGCGAGCAGTGCTTCTCTGTGTGGATGGCCTTCAAAACAGAAGATTGCATCTCTTTTGTGTTAACAGAGCAAGAGACAAAAGAAGGGTAAGGCACATCAGAATCTTAATCTTTAATGTGCTGTGTTCTGCATACTGCTACTGCTGAAATAGATGCGCTGTTCAGCACGTGAAACTTGGTGAACAAATACTGCTTTTCTCTCTCAGGCCCTAAATCAGATAGAAGTCATGTGAGCCACAGAAATAGACTTGATTTTGAAGGCTAGATACAGAAACCAAAGAACTCTTTGAGAGAGGCTTAGAATGCTGTGGTTTAGAAATAACCCCAGAACTATGAAGTAAGCAGTCCTAGCACAAACCAGGAGGCTCGTGACCTGTAACTCCTTTCCCCCTGCCCCCCTGTTCCCCCAGGTTATGTCACATGCCTGACATGCAGTTGGGAACATATTTCCTACAAATTCGGAATAAACTGATCTTGAAAGAGGGGAGAGGATGTGGAATCCTGTTGTAGTGAAATAAGAGCGTATCTTTTGTCATAAGCTCAGATGTTGTGTGCAGTAGCAGTGTGGGATCTGCATAGCTGCTAGAAGCTGGGGTCATGGCTGGGGAAGTATGCTCTCCAAGCAGTCCTTCCCACTCTACATGATGACAGAGCCACTGATAAATGTTTCCTGTCATGATCAGCTAATGGAGAGATCTTAGTCTTGATCACAGTGGTTGAAGGCTCTATGTTCTGCCTCTGTTTGGAGCTGGTAGTGCCCGAGGAAGAAGAAGCCAAGGACTAGTAAATGTCAAGTGATGCAGAAGCTGAAAAAATAAAAGCTAGGTGGTTTCTTTACTGTCTCTCAAACACCACCATTTTGCTTTTTATGGAGTTTAAGGCCTGTGCCATGAAGGCATTTTAGTGCTGCCACCATCTTTCCAGTTGAAAATAATTGTCACATTGGTGCTAGTTCAGTTGCTGGGAAGTTTTGTTCTAACCTCACTGATGGATATGTTGTTTATTTCATAGTAGAACTACGAGTCCTAACAATATTAGAGTTGCATTTATATCTAAGGACTTTTATAATTATTCAATAAGTCTTCTAGTTTTACAGAAAATGTCACAGGAGAACTAAATATTTCATTGATGTACTCTGTAGCAGAGTTAACATTTTGAGATTTTAATATAAATGGGTAATTGAATGAATGTATTTTTTTAAGCTGTAGACACTGCAGGAAATCATGATGGTAGTTGTCTCTTGAAATGGTAAAGTATGGATTTGGAGAAGAGATTAAAGGAAAAGCATTCTCTATCTCAGAGAGGTCAAAGTACTCCTGAATTTTCTGTTGTCATCTTTTCATAGTTCAAATGTGTTGCATGGTTGGTTCTCCACAGCTACATGAGATTCTGGGTTTTTACTCCTGCTCCCACACTTGGCTTCAAGCAATGTAGATTGCTTGTAGATTTTGGCTGTAGATTTTTGGCTCTTCCAGTATGCAGGATTAAACGTCTTGGTTCCAATATACAAGAACTGTTTTTCCCTTTGCATGTGGAAGGCATAAATAAATCAACCTTGTAGTCCGGTAAGGATTTTTCTCATAATTTTTTTATGGCTCTCAACAACTACAAGGAATGAAACGTTGGCTGGACCAGCACAGAATAGCATTTTGTTGCAGTTACAGTCGTGGAAAGGGTTGCAGCAATTTACTCAGTTTTTTTCAGCTGAGTTTCCTGTGAAGGTCAGAACTGCTAGAGTAAAAAAATCTTGAAACTTTGGTGTAGTGACAGTGGCAGAAGTTCTTGTTCTTTCCTTCAGACTTGGTAACAGATACTAACTGTAACTTTTGTGGCTGACCTAATTCAAGCATTCACTATAAATTAAGTTTTTTTTCGTAGGTGAGCAGAAACTTCAGCGAGTAGACACACAGATAGAACACTTTTTCTTTGAAAGATGAGTGGTGAAATACTGAGAACAAAGCTAGGTCTTGGGGGAAAACAAAATAAAACAAACAAACAAAAAAGCCCCAACCAAACCAAACACACACAAACACAACAACCCCACAGCAGAAAAATGGCCGATGAGCCAAAGACTTTTCTCTTTGAAAATTGTTAACCACTCTTTTTGTATCTCTCCAGCTTGACAAAGACGTGTGTCATGTCAGTGAGTAACAGGTTTTGACATTAAAAATACGAAATACACTTAATTTCTAGATTTTATAGCTTGAAATAGCCATTTACTAGAGTACAGGTACACTGGAATATGTTGTATTTTGCTATGTGAATAGAGTTTCAGCACGTTATATAATTTGTTGTTGTTTTATATTTTGTCACATTGTAAAGTTCATAAGCATATAGAAAATGTCTAAAAAGTTTTCTGTGGCTCATACTGATGTAGGATTTGATTAGAGAAAATAAAAATAAAACCAGCATGCATTATTGTCTAGAATTTTGTGTTTCTTTGGAGAACTCTATTTCAAAGTTCGCTAAGTTTTTCACCTAGTTTGTCACCTAGCTGTAAAATAAATTTAAAGCTTCAATAAACAAGCTTTGGATGGACTCGTTAATTATATATTTTAATTTTTAAGGCTGTGAAAAAGAGCTTGTGAATAATGTATGTATTAGTTTAGTCCATTGTTTCAGAAGGTGATACGTTTTCTTCTAATTGCATGCAGTATTCTTAAATTATCAGGCTGTTCACTTTTATACAAGAGCTGCATGCAGTATTTCTTCTTCTAACAACAGCAGATCTATCACAGACACAGCCACCTTTCTTACACATATTCGTTCACATTTGTTATTTCAGTTATGGGGGTTACTGTGATGAGTTGGGTTTTAGATACTGTTCTAGTGATGTGATGGCATTAGATGAAAGATTCATTGTACCCTCAGGCAGCAGTATATAAAACTTTTATCTCTGCTGATGGAACACTGATACACAGTAAATGCCTTTTGCACATAGAGATGACTGTACTAATCTTGTGTAGCTAATAGTTCAGCTTTGAAATACCAATTGGACTGAGGAAATAAACAGTTAAAAGAAAAG
Source organism: Merops nubicus (assembly GCF_000691845.1). NCBI lineage: Eukaryota > Metazoa > Chordata > Aves > Coraciiformes > Meropidae > Merops > Merops nubicus. The sequence goes on from NW_008605997.1 coordinate 29,832, forward strand.
CAATTAGGAAATTTAGGTTTAAAGTGTATCTTATAGAGAGTGACTTGGGAATTCTTGTTTTGCCTCATGCTGTTCTCAGGTAACAGCTTGAGAAACTTCAAATAGAAATTTGCTTTCTGTGGTCTAGTGCTTATGTCTGATATGCTGGAAACCTAAATAAGATCTGCAGTATTTCCTGTGTGTGGTAGGGTGCTGCTGTGGGATAGTGGAGGTTGGTACTGCACTGGGATGTATAAGAGGGCAGTGAATGTATGAGATTTGAAAGGGAGGAGAGGTAGAGGATTTTCACAAGGAGGAGAGTTTTTCTGAAGCCATCACCTGTCCCCGGTGCCTGCTCAGTGTAGAAGAGCTCATCAAATTTACAGATGACACCAAACTGGGGGACCAGTTGGGAAGCTTGCAGGCAGGGCTGATGTTCAGAGGGACTTGGACAGGAGTCTGATGAAATTCAGCAAGGACAAATACCAGTTCTGTCACCAGCAATGAGGAATTGCTGGCAGACTTACAGTCCTGATGGTTTTGGGAACAACTCTACTGGAAAGGACCTTTGGGTCCTGGTGAGCAGCAAGCTAAACATGAGCCAGTCTTGTACCCTGGCATCAAACACAGCCAACAGCATCCTGGGCTGCATTAATCACACGCAGTTTGAGGGAAGTTATAATCCTCCTTTGCCTGGCATGCATTAGTCCGCATCCAGAATACAGCATCCCATTTTGTGGGTGGGATGTAGATTTTGTGTAAAACACTGATAAACTGGATGTGGTTCTGTGGCTGTGGAAGCTGAAACACATGCCATGTGAGGAGATGCTGAGGGAGGTGGGCTTGTTCAGCCTGGAGAAGAAGCAGCTTAGGGGGGACCTTCTAGTACATACAAGGAGGTTTTTGGGAAGACAGAGCCAAGCCGTTTCCAGTGATGCCTGGTGAGGAGGATGAGATAGAGCAGATTGACTAGAAAAGACAGTTTCAGGCTGGGTACAAGGAAATTTTTGTCACTATAAGGACATTGAAGCAGAGGAGCAGGTTGTTTGTGAGCTTGTGTGGTCTCTGCCCTTGGAAATTTTTGAGACCAAACTGGGCAAACGGCCTTGAACAGCCTGGTCTGACTCCAGAAGTGACCCTACTTCGAGCTGGAGATTGGAGTAGAGACTTTCTGAAGTCCTTCTCATCTCGAGTAGCTCTGCAAACATGAGCTAGGACAAAGCTTGGATCCAAAACTTAACTTATGTTTGGGTACATACTTATAAGCAAATGGTTTAGCGTCTTTAGTGCATTTGTACCTGTCTATAAAGTGGAGGTAGTGCTACTTGTCTACGCCAGTGGTGTTTCAAGATCTATGAAAGGCTATGATATTTTGGCAAAGTAGGTGTAGGCAGTGAAGCAGTTAGGCTTTTCAAGTCTGCTTAAGAAGCTGATAGAGGGGTATTGCACATCTTCTCAAGCATTAACTGTGAAGTATTGGTAAGCTGTTTTCTGTGGGTTTGCTTTCATGAAACCCCACCATAGATATTTTCACTGTGTGCCATCAAAGAAGTCGATCACCTTAAAAGGTAGTCAGCTGCAAAATGTGTTAGTGTTAGCAAGGGCTTTGACAGCAGGCTCTCTGTGTGTTTCTGCCAATTATGGTAACATTTGTCATATTTTCCTAGTTAATTTTCTTCCTGTTTTGGTTCTTGTTTCTGTGGGCTTCTTGACAGAGGGGAAGCAGACTTAGCCGCCTTGACATCAGGAGCACTGTACCCAGTTCTGTCCTGTGTGTCAAATTTACAGCTGATTGAGGGATAAATGGAGAAGTTGTGGGGCTTTTTTCCCTCCCCCACCTTTGAGCTTGGTGATCTTTTTAGTAAGAGATTTGCAAAGCTGTCCTATAATTTTCACAGATAAATAAGGAATTAACCTCTTCTAAAAAGAAAAAAAAATCTGTTGGAAGAATTACTGAAAATTACTTTGATTTTGTGGCATTTCAACATATAAAAGAGGCTTTGGGGAAGCATTAGAGTAGGCAGGGGTGTGTACATAAAAGTTTTAAGAAATCTTGGGAGCTTGAGATTTAGAATATAATACGTTTTTTTGACTGCTTCTTTTTCTTCTCTCTCTCCACCTGCCTTTTCTTTTGCAGGAAATAAAGAAGGACATGAAGAAAGAAAATACTGCCAACAAACCACCAGAGAAGCCTATAAATGAAGTTTCCAATGGAAGCCCTTTACTGTTGTCTGAGACAATTATTAGAACCAACAAAAAAGGTATAGTACGTGGAAACCTAAAGGCAGATTAAGTTAAGACCTTTAAAATGACAAAATATAAACCTTCCTTGTTTCTAGAAATAAAGCTAGAGTCTGTGTAACTGTAAAGGCACAGCAGGAATAAGAAACAAAATTCAAAAATATCATTGTCCTCTTAGGCAAGTATAGGGATATATGTATTATGTCCAATATTTACGCATCAATTTGCACAGACATCCTTTTCTTCTTAAAGAAATTCTTCCTAGATACATTTAATTAAGGAAAGCTGTGTGAGGAGATTACTAAAGCTTATTTAAGTAAGGAACTGATAGCTTGCATATATAGAGATTTTTGCACAGTGATGTCAGTCCACATCCACATATTCACCTTTTATCTGAAACAGAGACTGATTACTGACAGAGAACTTAAAAAAAAGAAGTGGAAAACATAAAGCTTAACACATTAGTTCCCTGGGAAGTGTCTATCACTGTCTTCTGTTTCAGACTGGAATGTGTGCTCTTCATGTCTGGCTTGATTCCCAATGCAGATTCCTATATAGAGTTTTGAGTTACTAAAATGAAAGCCTCCAGATCTTCTGTCTCAGCCCTGCTCTCAGAAATATCAGAACAAAACAAAAAGTTGGCAGTAAAAAAACCTGCAGTTTTCTTTAGGTTATGTTGATGCTCCTCTTTGTTTGTGGGAGAACGATTGGCTATGTCCAAGAGATGGGTTGTATTTTTTCCCAGAGAATTCAGTGGATGCTTTCTTGCTTGCTCTCATATACAGAATAATCTGCTGTCATTAATCATGCTGTAGTTTAATTTCCATTTTGGCATGTTTTCTGTACTGTTAGGACTATGCATATGGAAATGTCTTCTTCTGTATTATCAGTGAATATTGGATTTGAGCTGCAGTTTGACTAGAGGTTTTAAACCTAAGGTTTGCAATTGCAGATGAGGAGGATTTAATAATTTCTGCAAAATCTGTGACTTTTTTGAAAAAGCAAGGGGGAGTAATCTCCAGCTCTTTTGGAAGGATTGATGTCTTCTGGAAAAATAAAAGGGAAATAAATCTCAAAAAGCTTTGTCTTTTTGAGTTTGCAATGTTGTCCTGAATCTAGAGACACGTCCAACGTTCTGCTTTGGGTCATAAGTTTTCAACCAACAGCAGAATTAAATTACCAAGAATTATTCTTTTTCATGGCTGCTATGCAGAACCATATGAGTAGTTGGGAAATTATCTAGGGACCAAGTCTGTTCCATATTGCTTCAGCTGCTATTTGGAGAAGGCTAATATCTGTGGCAGATGCAGAGACTCAGTTCAGTCACAAGGGGATAATACTCCAAATATGATACTTAGAGCACAGTCTTTCTTCTCCTCTTTATTCCCTCTGGCTCAGAACCTTTAAAGGATTCAGGAGAGAAAGAAGTTCTCTTTTTCTGTCTGTAGCTGGAGAATACAAAACTTTGTATTTATTGAAATGAGAGAAGCAAAGTCTGACTTTAGTATCTGTAACTTGAGGAAGGGCTTATGTTTGGAAGTGGTAGATTTCATATTAGGATGTTACTGCATTGGATTTAGTCGGTGAGGATTGCACTTCTTTTTGACTATGGCTACATAGTAACTGTGTTAGTAAATTTTTCATCTTGGCTACTTCTACACAGCTGTTGCCATTGGTAGAGAGCAAGCAGTTGCAGTGTGCCGTGCTCTAGCAGTGCAGCTGAGGATGCAGAGAGTGTAACAGGCCAGGAGAGCTTCCCCTCTTTTTTTCTGGGGTTAGTTTGAGAGTTTGAGCATGATGCCAAAGCAGCCTTGTTTAACTGAGAACAGCTAAGCAAGTAGTTACTGTTATGTTCTTAAGGAGTTTTTAAGATCCATGTGGCAAATCTGCTTGTGGATTCTGTTGCAATATTTTACTGAAGAGGGAACCCTGAATGCCATGGCGATTATTTTATTTATTATTCTTGTGCTGTGGTTTTTATAAAACCCTACTTCACTCTGTTTACTAATCACAGAATGTGACCTGACCTTAAAGAGGGTGGAACCTTCCCCCCCCACTTCTTGTTAGGATGTGAGGAGGAGAGGGTTGCATCTAAAGGTCTTTAGCCGCTATTCAGCAGTGGAAGTAGTATTTATTTATTTGTTTATTTATTTGCTTGGGCAATGTAATTTTGCTGTGTGGAACTTCAGAGCAGATCCAGTGGCAGGGGAGTGAAGCACTCTGTGATGGTACATTTGTTTCTATTACTAAGATGATGATAAGTACTCTTCTACTGCTGTGGTGTTAGGTTGTGTATTTTTGCTACTTAACTGGGTTGGCCTGATTTAAGTGGTGGCACTTCAGCAGGCATTTACATTTCGCACAGAAGAATCTTGGCCTCTTCAGCTTCTGGCTTGTAGAGAGTTTTTCCTTGAGGAGTATTGGCAAATGTCCAACAGTGGTATTCAAGGAAGACAGCTAAATTGTCTGTAAGAAATATCTAAGTAACTGAAAGGAAAAGAATGGATTTCTGAACAAAAAAAAAGATACTTAAGATCCAACTTATTTGTTTGTGTCTTGTTTGTTCATGCTAATTCTTTCTAAGCACTGTATTGAAGTTAAGGGTTCTTATAATAAAACCAGTGTAAATTGAAATGCCTCTTGTAAAGGCTTATTTCATCCACTGAATAATGAACCTTAGTACTTCGGATTGCAGATGTAATCTAGAAACAATCTGGGTGTAACTCGACCAGTAGTAGCCTACCTGGGTTAGTACTTCCATTATGTAGTGAGGGTGGCAACTGACTACGGTATTATTAGTTGTAAGTCACCATCTGTGAATCATTCAGGTTTTTGTTACAAAGATCAGGAGAAGAGATGGAAGGATTTGATTTTAGCGGCTTTTCACTAGGGACAGTAAAAATGGAACATTTCTCGTCTTTTAATGTTTCTTGCTGACCACAAATACTAGTGACCTGACAGAAACAAGCAGTAGAAATGATTGCTGTGCTAGACATAATTTAGGAAACTCTTACACTTGGCCTTGATCTATTTGTGAGAGTTAATGTTTTTAGAGATTTCCTCTCTTTCCAGGCTTGTAAGTATCCATCTAGAAGTCAGGACTTCACCTAAGAAACAAAGGGTTTGTTTTCTAGGTCTGCCACAGAGTTGCTGTGTAACTTTTGCTAGATCCTTCAAGCTCTGGTGGCCACATTACCACACTTCAATTTCCGGGGTCAGGTATCTTAACATGTAATGATTTTTCAGCTAAGCAGAGATTTATATTTTTTTCTCATTATTGCAGTGGTATATACAAATTTATCCATAACTTCCAGCTATTTCAGGTGTCTCTGCGTCAGGCTGCTTATTGGCAAAACCTGGGTTTATGCCTGCCTCATAAAGATGTTGAGGTCTGTCATAGTGTGGTAGTGAGGACAATTAACATCCAGGAAACTGAGCCTTTTAATATAGCATTCCAGTGAAGCCTCACCTCTGAAAGGCTCAAAAAAGGACCACTGACTTGAGCGTAGAGATGGGGTTAGGGAACCATAATGTCCATGTGCTTTCCCTGACAGCTGGCAGGGCTGCAGCAGCTCTACGCTGCTTCAGTGGGTGCTTCAGGTGCTGCATTACCAGCCCCTGTCTAGGGAAAAAGGCCACGGCACTGAATGACCTGTCTGAAGCTGTATCCGTGTGAGCTGTGGTTGGCTCACATATCCTTTGCCAGAACCTGGGAGGGATCATTCTTTTGCTTCTTTCTACAGTTCATATGCCCATAAAATCCTTTCCTGGATAGGTGTGAGTCTTTTAGTATATCTACTCCAGAATTTTTGGTTGGCATATAGAACTATTGTTCAAAAATGTCTATAAAACTGACTTTAAAAAAAATTAAAGTCCTTTTTTCTATTTAGAATTCTCTGGTAGTAGCAGATTGGGAAAGTCTTTTCTTCACTGAGAATATTTTTAAATTGTTTGAAAAAAGCAAAATTATTGCTATAGCTACTCTTATTAAATAATGTATGAAAATTGCAGTCAGGTCTTGGAACAACACTGAAAGATAGCTTTTTTTTTTTTTTTTTTCTTCCTTAAATGCTTTTCCAACATGGTAAATTTCTATCTTTTATAAGTTAACTTTCAAAATCTAAAAATAGATCCAAAGTTGTGCAACCATTTCAGATCTGTCAAAATTTCAGTACACTCCTATCCAGGTATAAAGGGACATAAGGAAAACTTGCATGTGATGAGCTTAACTGTGGTATGGCTATGGCTTATTGTTGATAGCCTTGTTATGATTTTTGAATATCCTTTTTTTAAATATGCCATTTGTTGTGCTGTTTTGTGTAGCTGGGAGTAGGAGCCTACTTGCATAGGCCAAGCTGCAAAACTGGAGTTGATAGGCTGTATTTTGTAAGTAAACTAACGATTGTTGTACAAGTAAACATATTTGAGGATAAAATATATTGCCTTGCCAATTGTTTCATATAAACTGTAAATGCAGTCTGCACTGAGGTTCTTCAAGCCAGCAAATCTGGAACAGCTCATCGCATATTGCATTTTCTTAATCAGAGCCAAAGACTGAAAGCAAGGAAATGTGTGTGGGGTTTTTTTGTTTGGTTTTTTTTTTTTTTTCTAGCTCTCTTGGGAACTATTTATTTTACCTTCCACCCTGCATTTAAATAACCAAGAGAATTTGCATCCTGTCTTAAAAAGAATGTGAAAGTAGGTTTGATGATATAATAGGTTTATGTTAGGAATAAATAACAAGTCTGTTGCATGCAAAACTTCCATTTATGTCTATTTTGGTAAATTAGAGAAATAGGAAAAGTATTTTACAAGAAAAATGCTTTGTCATTTTGTTCAATAGTTTTATGATTATTTGTATACAAAAAGACACCCTATTTATTAAAACAACAAGCTGATAGCAACTCAGTGTTATGTGTGTGTTGACTCTGAGTTGTACGTTAAGTAACGTACGTAAGTGAGGTTTCTGGTCATATTTGTCAACAGAAAGGCAAATGTCAGATTTTCCTTCATAAAATCTTTTAGTAATAAACTTAGTGCAAACAACTGCCTTTGTCATGTGCCAGTCATGTGTTTGATGAGGTGTCTGACCCTCAGTATGCTCAGCTTTGTTTTTCCTTTCAAACACAGGAAGTTTGAAGGCATTAATTTTTATTTTGATTGGATTATCTTTCTCCTGTTTATACATTCGGGCCTTCTCCACAGACAGGCTTTAGTGTTCCCTTGCAAATAATTCCAACTTCGGAGAAATTATAGCTAGCATGAAAAAAAAAAAACGCTTTTTTGTTTTTAAGATCAGCTAATTGGTATATAATCAGTGTACAGCTTACACAAATACGCACAAGAACATACTTCTCAGCCTATTAAGGTTAAAATATGCATACAACATATGACACAAACCCAAAATGAGACAGAAAAAATTAATGGCACAGGAAACTCGAATTTAGCAAAATATTTATTCTTTGAGTTTAAATACCATAACTGCATACGCATAAATAGTGTCTCAGATAATACATGTTTCCTTTGAAAGTACTGCTTTTTGAAAAGAACTTCTTGGATGGTTTCTTCCCGCTTGCAGTTCAGAGTGGCAGCAAAAGACACCGGTCTGTGCTGGACATGTGGGTGGCAGCCAGAAAGAAACTT